>NC_083469.1:812500-820000 GCF_030014155.1 Tachysurus vachellii
GTCTTTTACATCCACTATGTAGTGATCTACTGATACAGACGAGGGAACAAGAAGAACAGAATGTCAAACACTAACGACAGTAACGAACAGACAACTTTCAAGTAGTTGCAGTCATGATGGCACTGTTGCTAGGCAACAGGGTAACATTAACACTAAGCGTTAGCAAGCTAGTAACTAAGCCTGCCGATTTAGCTACACAGCATGTATGTGTTTTATATATAAATAGAAAGACACAGTGAAAATGAGACAATATTATCAGGAACATCCTCATTTCACTCAGAAGTGTCATAAAATTATTAAACATTTGAAACAAATAAAAGTGCATTTATTACACTTAGCAACCGCTAGCTTCTAACATCACTGGCGCCTTTGTGGACATTAGCTCATGTGTTATGTAGTGTTATGTGTTATTAAAGACATTTCTAATCACATTTGACATTTTAACTTTATTAAATTAATATCATATTAAATTAATAACTAAATATATATGTATTTGTGCATTACCTAGCTAGCTAATGAGTAAAGGTGGGGATTTATCTAGACAAAATAATAAGGAATGTACACATTTATCTCAGATGTGTTGGTAAAAAAAAACACGTGTGTGTGTGTGTGTGTGTGTGTGTGTGTGTGTGAACATTATTAAAGTGATATTTAAAGTCTTTAAATGTCTTTATAATTAAATTCATTAAATGATCAAATAATAACCCAAAAAGTCACTACAACAACTTTAAAATTTAATTTTTTGTTCACATTTTATATTTCTTTTTTAGTGTTTGTAGTGTTTTATTGTGTGTGTGTCTGTGCGTGTGTGTGTGAGAGTGTGTGTGTGTTTGGTTAGAATAGGATTCCAGTGAGGCTCTCACATTTATCTCCAGAGAGAAAAGCTAGTGAGGTCAATGGGTGTGTGTGTGTGTGTGTGTGTGTGTGTGAGTATGTGTGTGTGTGTGTGTGTGTGTGTGTGTGTGTATTTCCAAGTACCTATGCCTTGTTTGAACGTGTCTTAGATCTCATCCACAAGCTCATATTTCACACACATACACACACATACATACACACATACATACATACACACACACATACACACACACGGCGTGTGTTGAAAGAAGTATGTAATGAAAGTGTGTGTGTGTGTGTGTATGTATACACATGTGCAGCGTTCAACTCCATACAACTCCATTGTATTTACTAGACGAGTCCATTATAGGTTTTTACATCATTCTTGCTAACATGCAGTCAAAGATGTTTATGCAGCTTTATGAAGTAGGGTTTAATGTACAGCTCACATGTCCAAATAGGAAGCAGAAAATTAGAGCCTAAACAAACTGATCTGTGTGAGCTGTGATTTAGCGTTCTGTGTGAATGGATATATACAGTACAGTGGTGTGAAAAAGTCTTGGCCCCCTTCCCGAAAAAGTCCTGGCCCCCTTTATTTGTGTATTTGTCACACTTTAATGTTTCAGATCACCAAACAAATTTAAATATTAGTCAAAGATAACAAATAAACACAACATGCAGTTTTCACATGAAGGTTTTTATTATTAAGGGAAAACAAAACCCAAACCCACAGTGTGGCCCTGTGTGAAAAAGTATTTGCCCCCTGTTAAAGCATAACTGTGGTTTATCACACCTGAGTTTAATGTCTCTAGCCACACCCAGGCCTGATTACTGCCACATCTGTTCACTATCATTAAATCACTTAAATAAGACCTGACTGACAAAGTGATGTAGACCAAAGGATCCTCAAAAGCTACACATCATGTTGAGATCCAAAGTATTTCGGGAACAAATGAGAGAAAGTATTTAAGATCTATCAGTCTGGAAAAGGTTATAAAGCGTTATAAACAAATGGCCAAAACATGGAACAGTGGTGAATCTTTACTTGTGTGTGATGAGTACTTGTGTGTGTGAGTGTGTGAGTGTGAGACATCATCTGTGTGTGTGTGTGTATATGTGTGTGTGTTGGCACTGAGACTCTGGCTGTTATTGCAGGGTAAATGTCTGTGGAGGGCAGTGCTGTATCGGATGGAGCCAAGCACCTGGATCTCAGCGCTGCACAAAACGTAAGTCCCCGCTAGACCACCCCCAACCATACACACACACACACACACACACACACACACACACACACACACACACAGACTGGTGATCTCCCACATACATGTTCTTGTGTGTGACATGAAAAAAAGACATTGAAGGAGGCGTGGCCTGTGTGTATCAGTCTTAGTGAAGGAGGCGTGGCCTGTGTGTATCAGTTTTAGTGAAGGAGGCGTGGCCTGTGTGTATCAGTCTTAGTGAAGGAGGCGTGGCCTGTGTATCAGTCTTAGTGAAGGAGGCGTGGCCTGTGTGTATCAGTTTTAGTGTAGGAGGAGTGGCCTGTGTGTATCAGTTTTAGTGTAGGAGGCGTGGCCTGTGTGTATCAGTCTTAGTGAAGGAGGTGTGGCATGTTTGTTTCAGTCTCAGTGAAGGAGGTGTGGCCTGTGTGTATCAGTCTCAGTAAAGGAGGCGTGGCCTGTGTGTATCAGTCTTAGTGAAGGAGGCGTGGCCTGTGTGTATCAGTTTTAGTGAAGGAGGCGTGGCCTGTGTGTATCAGTCTTAGTGAAGGAGGCGTGGCCTGTGTGTATCAGTCTTAGTGAAGGAGGCGTGGCCTGTGTGTATCAGTTTTAGTGTAGGAGGAGTGGCCTGTGTGTATCAGTTTTAGTGTAGGAGGCGTGGCCTGTGTGTCAGTCTTAGTGAAGGAGGTGTGGCCTGTGTGTATCAGTCTCAGTGAAGGAGGCGTGGCCTGTGTGTATCAGTCTTAGTGAAGGAGGTGTGGCCTGTGTGTATCAGTCTCAGTGAAGGAGGCGTGGCCTGTGTGTATCAGTCTCAGTGAAGGAGGCGTGGTCCAAATCAAATCTTTTGGCACTCTAATTATTAAAAACCCTACTTTAGGAAGTGTGTGAGAGCCGAGAGGATGTGGAGTTATATAAAGGCTGACAAATTTAAAACAGCCTGATTTTATTGGAGGCTTTTATAAATAACTACTGTAACAGCTGCAGATCAGCTCATCTACTTTACTGCTGTAAGAGAGGGAGGGAGAGGGAGAGAGGGAGAGAGGGAGAAAGGGAAGAGAGAGGGGGGGGAGGGGGGGAGAGAGGGAGAGACCGGAGTGAGGATGAGGAATGAGGAAGATAAAAGCAGGAGAAAATAATGATATCAACATTGTGATAAATTATCTTAGTTTCGGAGATATTGTTGGCATGGATTTTTTTTTATACATAATTCCTACAAAGGTGAAAAATGCTGTCCGGGAAGATTAGAGATAAAAGAGATAAACTTATAAGATTTACTTGTAAACTTTAAAGTGATGATAACATTCATTCGTTCATTCATTTTCTACCGCTTATTGGAACTACCTCGGGTCACGGGGAGCCTGTGCCTATCTCAGGCGTCATCGGGCATCAAGGCAGGATACACCCTGGACGGAGTGCCAACCCATCACAGGGCACACACACACACTCTCATTCACTCACACAATCACACACTACGGACAATTTTCCAGAGATGTCAATCAACCTACCATGCATGTCTTTGGACCGGGGAGGAAACCGGAGTACCCGGAGGAAACCCCCGAGGCACGGGGAGAACATGCAAACTCCACACACACAAGGTGGAGATGGGACTCGAACCCCCAACCCTGGAGGTGTGAGGTGAACGTGCTAACCATTAAGACATCGTGACCCCCTAATGATGATATGTGTAATTAAATTAAAAGTAGAATCATTTCTAATGATTAATACCATTTCACACAAATGTGTTCATGACATGTTCAGACATGTCTGTAGTGATGATGCTAATGTATCTAACAACAAACAGAAGCTGATCCAGTAGCTGAATGTTAATCCAGTGCAGAATGAAAGAAGCAAACATCTGCCATGTCTCAGGTGATTGATTTTTGGCAGACACTGTTTTGTGGATAATATTTCTCACCCTTTATACGGAGGTCCAGATCCCACAGTCAGTCACAGCGCTCGTTCTCCATGCTATAGATCTTTTGCTCGATTCACTTTTCAGGTTCAGCGCCTTTCATGTCACGCTACAGAGAACAGATCATAAATTCTCCTGCTGAATATTTAATGGAGTTAGATTTCTTTCGACTTCTACTGACTCTCTTTAGCAGGTTTATTTTGCTGCATGGCTTAAACAAAACACTGGGCTTTTCTAACACATACTGTACAATACAAACCTCAGCTTATGATACAAGTGTTTTAACTTGGCTGATGAATCCTGCTCTCATTGGTGGATGAATTCTCTGTAACAGCAGCTGTGACTGTAGATCAGATTTATATTAATGTACTCACTCTTATACACTGTCGTTTCCATAGTAACAGCTTGTTCATGTATATTAGTTTTCTGTATTTTACTATGAGGAGAAATGTGTGTGTATAATGTGGTGACAATGTCTCCAGTGTCAGTGCTGCTAAGATCTCATATTAGATTTGAATAAAATGCTATTTACTGCTAATTATCTGAAAGTCCATGTTACTTCGATGCACCAGTTCATCAGTGTAATCCAATTAGTCAGCTATAGGTCACACCATGAGAAACACCTACGTTCCTCTGTACGTTCCTCTGTACGTTCCTCTGTACGTTCCTCTGTACATGAAGAAAATAATGCTAGCAGCTTAAATGTTGCCTTCCTGCAGATGTTACACCAGTGTTTATGTGATTGATTGGAGAGCATCTGCAGTTCCTCTGAACTCGTCTCTGGCGCTGTTCTTTTCCTTGAAGCCATAAAACCGCTCTGAAATATGTGCAGAGAGATCTCAGGCCTTATCGATGCTGCTTGCTTGAGCGCTTGTGAGGGATAAAGAGGACAATGCTACAAAGATCTCACTATCGACTTGTGCTGAATCTGATAAAATCTGGGATTAGCAGGGAGTCAGATTGCTCCAGTCAGCAGTGCATCAGCTTTTTACTCATTCACGCTTCTTCTCTGTCTTTCTGTTTATTTATATATTTAAAGCTGCTTTCAGAGTGTAGAGTATGTTCTGAAAAAGCCTAACCTTAAAACCCTAACACTGCTAAACCTCAGTTTTAAGCTTAACATCTTACCTTTAGCTGCTAAACACAGTTAAAACTCTTCACCTAACATATTAAACTCTTAAAGCTAAACCAGAAACCCGGACATAATTCTCTGTACCTGTAAAGCTAAATGCTAACTTTAAATACTAAACTCTAAACGTAAAAGTAAATGTGAAAGTCGAACCTAAATCTAAAGTTTTTAAACAGAAAATGGAACCTTTATTGTTCCTGAAGTGATAGTTGCATCTTCAGCCAGTAGTTTTTTCTGCTGCTAAACACAATTTGACTAGATGTAGTGTACAGGTGTGTAGTGTAGAGGTGAAGGGTACAGGTGTGTAGTGTACAGGTGTGTAGTGTACAGGTGAAGGGTACAGGTGTGTAGTGTACAGGTGTGTAGTGTACAGGTGTGTAGTGTACAGGTGAAGGGTACAGGTGTGTAGTGTACAGGTGTGTAGTGTACAGGTGTGTAGTGTACAGGTGTGTAGTGTACAGGTGAAGGGTACAGGTGTGTAGTGTACAGGTGTGTAGTGTACAGGTGTGTAGTGTACAGGTGAAGGGTACAGGTGTGTAGTGTACAGGTGTGTAGTGTACAGGTGTGTAGTGTACAGGTGAAGGGTACAGGTGTGTAGTGTACAGGTGTGTAGTGTACAGGTGAAGGGTACAGGTGTGTAGTGTACAGGTGTGTAGTGTACAGGTGAAGGGTACAGGTGTGTAGTGTACAGGTAAAGGGTACAGGTGTGTAGTGTACAGGTGTGTAGTGTACAGGTGAGGTGTGTAGTGTACAGGTGTGTAGTGTACAGGTGTGTAGTGTACAGGTGTGTAGTGTACAGGTGAAGGGTACAGGTGTGTAGTGTACAGGTAAAGGGTACAGGTGTGTAGTGTACAGGTGTGTAGTGTACAGGTGTGTAGTGTACAGGTGAGGTGTGTAGTGTACATGTGTGTAGTGTACAGGTGTGTAGTGTACAGGCGTGTAGTGTACAGGTGAGGTGTGTAGTGTGCAGGTGAGGTGTGTAGTGTACAGGTGTGTAGTGTACAGGTGTGTAGTGTACAGGTGTGTAGTGTACAGGTGAGGTGTGTAGTGTACAGGTGTGTAGTGTACAGGTGAGGTGTGTAGTGTGCAGGTGAGGTGTGTAGTGTACAGGTGATTCTCAGGTGCACTTCTGGTGGAGTATCGAGTCTAAAATTGAAACATAATTGTGTGTGTAATAGTTAAGAGTGTGTTTGTGATTTTTTCCTGAAGTTGTGTTGATCTTTTGCTGTTTGTTACAGCATCAGATTCTAGATGTTTCTGCTTTGTTATTGAGATTTAATGAGTCTGTGGCCCACAGTGCAGGCTGCATTCTTATGACTTTCATTTATAAAAAAATAAAAAATGAAACACAGACCTTGAGCTTTATTTATCTGTATAGAATGTTGAAAAATAAAACTATTGTCTAGTCGCAGTCCTGCAGTGTGGCGTTCTCCCTGAGCTGAGAGGATCATCATCTGACCAGAATCATCCCATAAATCTGTTTCCACCATCTGTTTCACTTTGTCTCTATTACAGAAACATCTTGGCTGAACATCACTGTTATGCACCATCATACACACACACACACATTATACACACACACATATCATACACACACACACACACATCATACACACACACATCATACACACACATATCATACACACACACACATCATACACACACACACACACATTATACACACACACATATCATACACACACATATCATACACACACACACACACACACACCATACACACATACACACACACATCATACACACACACACATCATACACACACATATCATACACACACACATCATACACACACACATATCATACACACACACACATCATACACACACACATCATACACACACATATCATACACACACACATCATACACACACACACACACACATTATACACACACACACACATATCATACACACACACACACACACACATCATACACACACACACATATCATACACACACACACATCATACACACACACATCATACACACACATATCATACACACACACACACATCATACACACACATATCATACACACACACACACACACACACACACCATACACACATACACACACACATCATACACACACATATCATACACACACACACACACATCATACACACACACACATCATACATACACACATATCATACACACACACACACACATCATACACACACACACATCATACACACACACATACACACACATCATACACACACACATCATACACACACATATCATACACACACACACACACATCATACACACACACATATCATACACACACACACACATCATACACACACACATCATACACACACATATCATACACACACACACACACACACACATTATACACACACACACATATCATACACACA
>NC_083469.1:822500-832500 GCF_030014155.1 Tachysurus vachellii
TCCACTCCAGTTGTTTTGTTTATGTGTTTTGAATATAAAAATGTTCAGTACTGTATTTATAAATGACAAATATTGTATAAAAACATACAGTAATAAAAGAGTATGTTAAAAAAATAAACTGGTTTTACTTTACGGAAGATGCGCACGGAGGTTGAGGGAGGAGTAAACAGGCGGAGGAGTAAACAGGCGGAGGAGTAAACAGGCGGAGGAGTAAACAGGCGGAGGAGTAAACAGGCGGAGGAGTTAGGAGGAGTTACACTTTCACTTTCTTTCACTTACTCACTACTGTACACTCTTAATGCTACTTTACACTTAAATGGAACTTAACTAAGCTTCATTTAGAGCGCAGAGAGCAGCAACTAGTAAATAGAATAAACCCCCGTATAACAGAAGCATTAATCATGCATAGAGTTAAAAATAGGAAAGGAAAATAATAAATGAATAAATGGATAAATAAATAATTAAAGCGAGAGAGGGAGAGATAGAGAGAGGGAGAGAGAGAGAAAAATATGTGGAGATTTATGACGTAAACTGGTACAACGAACACAGGTTCCGGCTCGGTGGAGTCGGGGTTGGAGGAGGGAGTTTAGATCGCAGCAGCAGTGAAGCGCTAGAGCGGCTCTATGAATGGGAATTTAAATGGTCGGTAATATGGATGTAGTAACCGGATTGGTGCGCGTCGTGGACAGCTGATTAACAGCTGATACACGCTTGACACGTGACCTGACAGAACTAACGCGATGCTTGATTTCTCTTAATTTAACTGAACTTAATTGCTACAATTTCTGTTTTCTTTACATTAATTTTGCTTAATTTTCTTCATTGCTTTTCTCTTCACTTGTTTTTGCCTTTTTTGTCACTCTTTCCTCACTAACATCTGCCGGTCGTTATAATAAAAACCTGTCAGATCAGCATATCAGATGTGGTGTAGTCGAACAAGTTCACATTTTTTAACAGATCCAACGCTTAAAACGGATCTGAACATTACGGATCCTCAGATGGTCGTCACCTCACGCAGCCCCTTTGTGACTCTCCATAGGAAATGAATGACTTCCTGTTTATCGGCCGTCGTTTGTCGTGTGCAGTGTGAAGGCGGCTTTAACCGAGTGAGACGCGGGAAGCTGAGGGGGGGAAACAGAGCACACGTGGTTGTTGGGGATCTTTGTTTCGGCGGCTCGGATGCTCGGATCTCAAAAATTTGCTCGTATCTCAAGGCAAAAATTTGGTCGAATCACAGCTCGTATGTCAAAAAATTCATATGTCAGAGTGCTCGTATCTCGAGGCATCATTCATTCATTCATTCATCTTCTACCGTTTATCTGAACTACCTCGGGTCACGGGGAGCCTGTGCCTATCTCAGGCGTCATCGGGCATCAAGGCAGGATTCACCCTGGACGGAGTGCCAACCCATCGCAGGGCATCTCGAGGCATCACTGTAATGATATTTCTAATGATTGTTTTTATTTCATTTTAGATTTACAAATGAACTGAATGCAGGCTGTTTATTTTTTATGTGTATGACATGAAGCTGATTTCCTCAGACACAACAGATCTAATTCTGATAGTTTATTGTTTCTATAGTAACGGTTCATTCACAGGGACGTGTACAGCAGATGCTCCACTGATAATAAACAGATTTTTTAAAATGCTCATATGGTGAAGCATGGTGGTGGAGCACCATCCTCCAGCGTGTGTGTGTGTGTGTGTGGGTGTGTGTGGGTGCGTATGATTTGCTGAAGGAGTCTCAAGTGTGAGATGTGTGTGTGTGTATGATGTGGTGAAGGAGTCGTGTGTGTGTGTCTGTGTGTGTGTGCGTGT
The DNA here is from genome assembly GCF_030014155.1 of Tachysurus vachellii. Taxonomy (NCBI): domain Eukaryota; kingdom Metazoa; phylum Chordata; class Actinopteri; order Siluriformes; family Bagridae; genus Tachysurus; species Tachysurus vachellii. The sequence continues at coordinate 824,319 of NC_083469.1, forward strand.
GTATGTATGATGTGGTGAAGGAGTCGTGTGTGTGTCTGTGTGTGTGTGCGTGTGTGTGTGTGTGTGTGTGTGTGTGTGTGTGTGTGTGTGTGTGTGTGTGTGTGTGTGTGTGTGTGTGTGTGTGTGTGTGTGTGTGTGTGTGTGTGTGTGTGCGTGCGTGAAGAGAGACAATAAAGAGAGAGAAGTGGTATCTCAGTGCTTAAGGTGGTGTGTTACTGTTTAGAAGGTTGTGAGTTCAAATCCCTGGACTGCCAAGATTTTAAACTGATTAAAAGTTTGTTCTTTAATGAATAAAACATTTTAATTGTTGGTAAATTGCTGTGGTGTAAGAGGAATACAGCAGTGAGCACATAACTGTGCTTGATCACACCATTGTGTCACTCTGTGTGTTACTGTAACTGTGTTTATTATTTACATGTTGTGAATATCGTTGAGCTCAAAGAGGTTTTTCTCTTGTAAGCGTCGACAGAAATGGTTCTGCTTTAGGGTGGTACAGTCTCTCAGGGTCCGCATGCTCAGCACTAGACCGTAAAGTAGTTACTGAGAGGCACACAGGGGTTTGATCTTGTGTGTGTGTGTGTGTGTGTGTCGGGGGGGTTGTGTGTGTAGGTGTGTGTGTGTGTGTGTGGGTGGGTGAGATGGAGTGTGAGTAGTATCGGGTTTCTGGATATAAGACTGTGATTACGTTGGTGAGGAACACGAGCGGCACTGTCATGTTTCATCTACAAAGAGACACACACACACACACACACACACACACACACACACAAACGAACTCTCTCTTTCTCTGTCTCTTTTTCTCACACAGACATTTTTCACAAAGAAAGTCCTAACTAATGTCTGTCATAGTTGTGTTCATGCAAATAAACAACTGAACTTATTTCTTTTTACAGACAGAAACGTTTATTTTTTGCTCCGACACTAAAACAACTCACTTTCTCATGATTTCAGCTCTGTTTTTACTGCAAGCTATTTATTTACTTTACTTACACTTTCACATTCATGAGCTTTTTTAACATTTTTGAAATACACGACCTAAGTACACACACACACACACACACACACACACACACACACACACACACACAGTATGGTGTATAAAATTATCCAAAAAATCAAATAGTAGCAGAAATCACATGGACCGATCTTTTCTGGAGTGTCCTGATGGGCGGGACTTGTTATTATAATGAGTAACATGATTGACAGACTGTGATATCTGTGATATCAGTCAGGTAACCAAAGGCATGACCAATATCACTCAAGTTCCTCCCTCAGTAGTTATAGTCCTTAGTTTAGCTTTTGTTTGATAAGTTAGACATGTTGTGGATGCTGCCAGAACAACACTGGGTAGAAGAACACAGGTCTCAGGAGTCCAATAGAAGCCACCCATGGGCTTGACTGCCCACCACAGGGCTCGACTGTCCACCACAGGGCTTGACTGTCCACCACGGGGCTCGACTGTCCACCACGGGGCTCGACTGTTCACCATGGGGCTTAGAGCATTCAGTCGCTCTGCTCCCCGCGGTCTCACTGTGGACATCAGAGCTATAGACTCTTTAACGATCTTTAAATCCAGACTCAAAACTCACATATTTAGAAATGCATTTTATATTTGAACTTGTCCATTATTTTCTTTTATTACTTTATATATTATTATTCTTTTTTAATTTCAATGTATTTGATTGTATGTTTTCAATTTACTTGTATGTTTTATATTATGCTTTATGTTTTAAATGTATTTTTGTAAGGTGACCTTGAGAGTCTGAAAGGTGCCCACAAATAAAATGTATTATTAATATTGTCTCAAAAGGTCTAAGTACATGTTGAAGGTGTATGAATGGAGCAAGTCACCTTCATCTACCATGCTTCCCCATTCCCTCCACAGAAAGGCATGGGTTCAGTCATCACAGGAGAAAGACCTGGTGAGAAGGTTCCAGGGAATGATGATTATATAATCATGTATTTTTTATTTTAAATATGCTTATTATTTAACTTTGTGAAAATTCTCCCCTTGATGCAGGGTTTTGTTCCCCGGTCATTAGACCCATAGTTACGTACTAAAGTTATGTGGGAGGGATGAGTGACTTCAGCTTTGTGATTGGTCCAGGTGGAGCTGACATGTGCTTTACCTAAAATCATCTCCACCCTCTTTACACTTTGTACTTTAGATAGTGAGACTGATATTAAGCATCATTAGGAAGTGGATTAAGATTTTTGTCCCTAAACGAGTACCACATGATGCTGATGTTTCTCATTTCTGTTTCTTTTTTCCAGCTAACTGTCTTCCAAAATGCCAAAATGGTGGCATGTGCCTCAGGCCGCAGATGTGTGTGTGTAAACCTGGGTCGAAAGGGAAACTATGTGAGCAGCCCACATTGCCCACTTCCTCTCATCCATCCAGTCCAGCGAATGGACACACGAACGGACACGGTAACGGACACGCTCTCGTTCCGCAGCGTCCGATTCCCCAGCAGGTTTTCCCACAAGGCCCTGCTTCATATCATCTACCCAACACTAACATGGCACACATGACCCTGACCATGAAGGCGGCACCAAACAGCAAACAGCCAATCCCCTTTCAGCAACAGTAAGTACTGCAAAGTTTGTCATTTTACAAACAGTATAAAAAATGCATATAGTTTCAGGAAAGACGAGCTGTTAATACCTAATTCCTAATGATTAGGGATTTAGTTGATATCCCCATGTAGGGCTCTAGTGCCCCATGTAGGGCTCTAGTGCCCCATGTAGTGCTCTAGTGCCCATATGTAGTGCTCTAGTGCCCCTATGTAGTGCTCTAGTGCCCCTATGTAGTGCTCTAGTGCCCCTATGTAGTGCTCTAGTGCCCCTATGTAGTGCTCTAGTGCCCCTATGTAGTGCTCTAGTGCCCCTATGTAGTGCTCTAGTGCCCCTATGTAGTGCTCTAGTGCCCCATGTAGTGCTCTAGTGCCCCTATGTAGGGCTCGAGTGCCCCATGTAGTGCTCTAGTGCCCCTATGTAGGGCTCTAGTACCCTTATGTAGGGCTCTAATGCCCCTATGTAGTGCTCTAGTGCACCCATGTAGTGCTCTAGTGCCCCTATGTAGGGCTCGAGTGCCCCATGTAGTGCTCTAGTGCCCCCATGTAGGGTTCTAGTGCCCCTATGTAGTGCTCTAGTGCCCCATGTGGGGCTCTAGTGCCCCTATGTAGGGCTCTAGTGCCCCTATGTAGTGCTCTAGTGCCCCTATGTAGGGCTCTAGTGCCCCTATGTAGTGCTCTAGTGCCCCTATGTAGTGCTCTAGTGCCCCATGTAGTGCTCTAGTGCCCCTATGTAGGGCTCGAGTGCCCCATGTAGTGCTCTAGTGCCCCTATGTAGGGCTCTAGTACCCTTATGTAGGGCTCTAATGCCCCTATGTAGTGCTCTAGTGCCCCCATGTAGTGCTCTAGTGCCCCTATGTAGGGCTCGAGTGCCCCATGTAGTGCTCTAGTGCCCCTATGTAGGGCTCTAGTACCCTTATGTAGGGCTCTAATGCCCCTATGTAGTGCTCTAGTGCCCCCATGTAGTGCTCTAGTGCCCCTATGTAGGGCTCGAGTGCCCCATGTAGTGCTCTAGTGCCCATATGTAGTGCTCTAGTGCCCCTATGTAGTGCTCTAGTGCCCCTATGTAGTGCTCTAGTGCCCCTATGTAGTGCTCTAGTGCCCCATGTAGTGCTCTAGTGCCCCTATGTAGGGCTCGAGTGCCCCTATGTAGTGCTCTAGTGCCCCTATGTAGGGCTCTAGTGCCCCTATGTAGTGCTCTAGTGCCCCTATGTAGTGCTCTAGTGCCCCATGTAGTGCTCTAGTGCCCCTATCTAGGGCTCGAGTGCCCCATGTAGTGCTCTAGTGCCCCTATGTAGGGCTCTAGTACCCTTATGTAGGGCTCTAATGCCCCTATGTAGTGCTCTAGTGCCCCCATGTAGTGCTCTAGTGCCCCTATGTAGGGCTCGAGTGCCCCATGTAGTGCTCTAGTGCCCCTATGTAGGGCTCTAGTACCCTTATGTAGGGCTCTAATGCCCCTATGTAGTGCTCTAGTGCCCCCATGTAGTGCTCTAGTGCCCCTATGTAGGGCTCGAGTGCCCCATGTAGTGCTCTAGTGCCCATATGTAGTGCTCTAGTGCCCCTATGTAGTGCTCTAGTGCCCCTATGTAGTGCTCTAGTGCCCCTATGTAGTGCTCTAGTGCCCCTATGTAGGGCTCGAGTGCCCCATGTAGTGCTCTAGTGCCCATATGTAGTGCTCTAGTGCCCCTATGTAGTGCTCTAGTGCCCCTATGTAGTGCTCTAGTGCCCCATGTAGTGCTCTAGTGCCCCTATGTAGGGCTCGAGTGCCCCAGGTAGTGCTCTAGTGCCCCTATGTAGGGCTCGAGTGCCCCATGTAATGCTCTAGTGCCCCTATGTGGGGCTCTAGTGCCCCTATGTAGTGCTCTAGTGCCCCATGTAGTGCTCTAGTGCCCCTATGTAGGGCTCGAGTGCCCCAGGTAGTGCTCTAGTGCCCCTATGTAGGGCTCGAGTGCCCCAGGTAGTGCTCTAGTGCCCCTATGTAGGGCTCGAGTGCCCCATGTAGTGCTCTAGTGCCCCTATGTGGGGCTCTAGTGCCCCTATGTAGTGCTCTAGTGTCCTGAGTTAGGTCACTGCTCTAGAGGGTCTTGTGGTTATTAGATCTGGAGGCTCAGAGCTCGTAATGTTGACTCATCGGGGTGAAGTGAGTTCACACACATTTCACTTTTCATCTGAATGTAATGTTGAAGCTCTCACTATGAGCAGTGCCTCGGACTTTCCAGGAACGTTTCTCGTCCTGGTAATTATTGATGAGCAATTCTTTTTTTTTAACCGGTGTTAATGACGTGTGTGCTCTCAGAGGACAGGGTGGGTTTGTAAAAGTAATTGTTACCAGATCTGCGTCCTCGAAAGCTAATTTCACTTTCTCTTATGTTTCGTTGCTCCAGTCTAACAGCAGCTCTGAATCACTCACAGATGCTGGAAAAGAAAAAAGATTGTGGTTTTAAAGCGGCAGTACGTAACTTTTGTGGATTTGGTATTCTCTCTGGAAGAAATGTGTTTCTGCATCTTGTTACATGTCAGTATGTATTAACACTACACAGTAATAATCAGAATGTTTATGTTGTGTCTGTGCTCATGATGTATGAGTGTCATCTGTTAACTCACACTGGTGTTAGCGCTACACACTTTTTAGGGTGACTAACACGAGGGACATATTCTCCAAAGTAGGGCTGGGCGATAAAACGATTACGATATGCATCGCGATAGACACGTGATCGATATCAATAACAGCCTTATTTGATCTGTAATTGGGTTTTGTGAGTGAAGTTTGAGCTGATTCATTATAATAAATGGTTAAAGCAATTGTTCTGCGTCAGTGTCTGAGTCGGTGTATAACAAATCATTACATCTTAGAAGAACATACACATGTGAAATGAGAAAGTAAGTGTGTTTACCCCATTTAACAAGAGTGTTTAGTAAAATTTAGCCTTAATAACACACAGTATGTATATTCCTATGACAATGTGTAGTAAATGACCTATAAAATCATTTAGTTTAACGTTAGACTGGAGTGAGATGAAACTAGATCAAAGCACAAAGCAAGCTGTTGCTAGCTAGCTGCTAATTTTATTACATTTTATATGGGAAAAAATTCACTATTACACCTTTTAACGCTACGCTTTTAATGCTACTTTTTAATTGATATGATTATACTAAAATGAGAAAGGACCAACATTTAGACGTGTGCTGCACGGTGGCTGTGGATGTGAAATTGTGATACCGTTGACATTTTAAATATACTTTGGTATCCATGATGTTTACATGTAAAATAAATTGTAATCGCTTTCTTTTACTATCTAACCTGACAGTGATCGTTTATTCATGAATAAATAGGATAAGAAAAAAAACACTCTGCTGTGTGTTGATGACCATGTCGGTCAGCCACCACCAGACCAATTTTGACCCAGGAAACACCCTGAATAAAAAATGTGTTCGATAAAACGTTCTATATTTTTATTTTTTTTATTTTTTATTTTTCGAAAAAAAAGGAAATGTCATTTTTATTACCGTTCTTTAAAGTTTTCGATCTGACATTTTATTCTTCATCGGAAGAAAACAGAGGTTGCGAAGGTGAACAGCTAGTGAACTTCCTCGCACTAAACTTGCACTAAATTCTCAGGTTTCTCTGTTTATATTTAACACTTTGCACTATTTTATTACACTTTATTAAGCATTTCTTACATTTTCTTTCATTTTGCACCTTAAATGTTAAGAGATAACAGTTAAGTGTTCATTGTGACTTTAGACTCATGTTTACATTATAATTATTAGAGTTTTCCTGCTTGTTGACGTTTCTGTCTTAATAACTGAATGGATTACGATCAGAAGAAGGTTAAGTTTAAAATAAAAAGGTTTAAATGTAATAGATTTTTCTCCTGGTCCTTATTTTAAATGGGTCATAAAAAATATCAATAATTATCGATATCGACCGATATGTAACACTGATATCGTGATACAGTTTTCAGCCGTATCGCTCAGCCCTAGTCCAAAGTATTGGTCTATCTAACAAGTCCAAAATAATCATGTTATTTGTTATTTTACAGAGTTACACACTGCAGCTTTAAACAGGAAACACAGGACATTATTCAGACTGTAAAGTGTAATGTAAATGATATTAGTGCAATAAATAATACAGCAGAAAGAACAGAACGAATAACTCAATAAATAGCAAGTTGACCTTTGACCTCATCAGAGGGAAAGTGGACTAGTGTGAGAGCAGAAGGTGATGTAATGAAGTGATTTGAACCTGTAGTTAATCTTTAACCCCTGACCTTTGAACCTGAGCAGAAAAAGGGAAATGTAGTAAATGTGTTTGGTTTAAATCAGTGACGTCTCATTTTCTGTCTGTGTATGAGACTGAGACTAACTCACACTCCTACTAACACACACACACACTCATTCACACACACACACACTGTCTGTGTATGAGACTGAGACTAACTCACACTCCTACTAACACACACACACACTCATTCACACACACACACACTGTCTGTGTATGAGACTGAGACTAACTCACACTCCTACTAACACACACACACACTCATTCACACACACACAGTCTGTGTATGAGACTGAGACTAACTCACACTCCTACTAACACACACACACTCATTCACACACACACACACTGTCTGTGTATGAGACTGAGACTAACTCACACTCCTACTAACACACACACACACTCATTCACACACACACACAGTCTGTGTATGAGACTGAGACTAACTCACACTCCTACTAACACACACACAAACTCGGAATTCATTCACACACACATTCACACACACACACTCATTCACACACACACACACACTGTCTGTGTATGAGACTGAGACTAACTCACACTCCTACTAACACACACACACAAACTCGGAATTCATTCACACACACATTCACACACACACACTCATTCACACACACACACACTGTCTGTGTATGAGACTGAGACTAACTCACACTCCTACGAACACACTCACACACAAACTCGGAATTCATTCACACACACATTCACACGCACACACTCATTCACACACACACACACACACTGTCTGTGTATGAGACTGAGACTAACTCACACTCCTACTAACACACTCACACACAAACTCGGAATTCATTCACACACACATTCACACACACACACTCATTCACACACACACACACACACACACACACACACACACACACACACACACTGTCTGTGTATGTGACTGAGACTAAAAAGCACTTTTGTATGTCGCTCTGGATAAGGGCCTCATTCAATGTAAATGAATATGTGTGTGTGTGTGTGTGTGTGTGTGTGTGTGTGTGAATATGTGTGTGTGTGAATGAATGTGTGTGTGTGTGAATGAATCTGTGTGTGTGTGAATGAGTGTGTGTGTGTGAATGAGTGTGTGTGTGTGTGTGTGTGTGAATGAGTGTGTGTGTGAATGAGTGTGTGTGTGTGTGAATGTGTGTGTGAGTGAGTCTGTGTGTGAGTGTCCGAGTGTGTGTGAGTGTCCGAGTGTGTGTGTTTGTGAGTGTCCGAGTGCGTGTGAGTGTCCGAGTGTCCGAGTGTGTGTGTGTGTGTGTGAATGTGTGTGTGAGTGAGTGTGTGTGTGAGTGTCCGA
>NC_083469.1:837500-847500 GCF_030014155.1 Tachysurus vachellii
TGTGTGGTTTCCCCCACAGTGTACAGCATCCTCTCTCAATAAACATGCAACAGGGTAAAAGTCAGAAGTTTGTGATCAAGCCGAAGATTTATCCCTCACACAACACACACACTCATCTGCATGGAGGCGGATACACACCTGAGCGCAGCATCCCTCTGAGTGCCGGACACCACTCACTACACGGTCAGTACTCCACCCATACACCACTCACTACACGGTCAGTACTCCACCCATACACCACTCACTACACGGTCAGTACTCCACCCATACACCACTCACTACACAGTCAGTATTCCACCCATACACCACTCACTACACGGTCAGTACTCCACCCATACACCACTCACTACACGGTCAGTACACCACCCATACACCACTCACTACACGGTCAGTACACCACCCATACACCACTCACTACACGGTCAGTACTCCACCCATACACCACTCACTACATGGTCAGTACACCACCCATACACCACTCACTACACGGTCAGTACACCACCCATACACCACTCACTACACGGTCAGTACTCCACCCATACACCACTCACTACACGGTCAGTACACCACCCATACACCACTCACTACACAGTCAGTATTCCACCCATACACCACTCACTACACGGTCAGTACTCCACCCATACACCACTCACTACACGGTCAGTACTCCACCCATACACCACTCACTACATGGTCAGTACACCACCCATACACCACTCACTACACGGTCAGTACACCACCCATACACCACTCACTACACGGTCAGTACTCCACCCATACACCACTCACTACACGGTCAGTACACCACCCATACACCACTCACTACACAGTCAGTACACCACCCATACACCACTCACTACACGGTCAGTACACCACCCATACACCACTCACTACACGGTCAGTATTCCACCCATACACCACTCACTACACGGTCAGTACTCCACCCATACACCACTCACTACACGGTCAGTACTCCACCCATACACCACTCACTACACGGTCAGTATTCCACCCATACACCACTCACTACACGGTCAGTACTCCACCCATACACCACTCATTACACGGTCAGTACTCCACCCATACACCACTCACTACACGGTCAGTATTCCACCCATACACCACTCACTACATGGTCAGTACTCCACCCATACACCACTCACTACACGGTCAGTACACCACCCATACACCACTCACTACACGGTCAGTACTCCACCCATACACCACTCACTACACGGTCAGTACACCACCCATACACCACTCACTACACGGTCAGTACTCCACCCATACACCACTCACTACACGGTCAGTACTCCACCCATACACCACTCACTACACGGTCAGTACACCACCCATACACCACTCACTACACGGTCAGTACTCCACCCATACACCACTCACTACACGGTCAGTACTCCACCCATACACCACTCACTACACGGTCAGTACTCCACCCATACACCACTCACTACACGGTCAGTACACCACCCATACACCACTCACTACACGGTCAGTACTCCACCCATACACCACTCACTACATGGTCAGTACTCCACCCATACACCACTCACTACACGGTCAGTACTCCACCCATACACCACTCACTACACGGTCAGTACTCCACCCATACACCACTCACTACATGGTCAGTACTCCACCCATACACCACTCACTACACGGTCAGTACTCCACACACACACACCACTCACTACACGGTCAGTACACCACCCATACACCACTCACTACACGGTCAGTATTCCACCCATACACCACTCACTACACGGTCAGTACTCCACCCATACACCACTCACTACACGGTCAGTACTCCACCCATACACCACTCACTACACGGTCAGTACTCCACACACACACACACCACTCACTACACGGTCAGTACACCACCCATACACCACTCACTACACGGTCAGTATTCCACCCATACACCACTCACTACACGGTCAGTACTCCACCCATACACCACTCACTACACGGTCAGTACTCCACCCATACATCACTCACTACACGGTCAGTACACCACCCATACACCACTCACTACACGGTCAGTACTCCACCCATACACCACTCACTACAAGGTCAGTACTCCACCCATACACCACTCACTACACGGTCAGTACTCCACCCATACACCACTCACTACACGGTCAGTACTCCACCCATACACCACTAACTACACGGTCAGTACTCCACCCATACACCACTCACTACACGGTCAGTACACCACCCATACACCACTCACTACACGGTCAGTACTCCACCCATACACCACTCACTACACGGTCAGTACTCCACCCATACACCACTCACTACACGGTCAGTACACCACCCATACACCACTCACTACACGGTCAGTACTCCACCCATACACCACTCACTACACAGTCAGTATTCCACCCATACACCACTCACTACACGGTCAGTACTCCACCCATACACCACTCACTACACGGTCAGTACTCCACCCATACACCACTCACTACACGGTCAGTACTCCACCCATACACCACTCACTACACGGTCAGTACTCCACCCATACACCACTCACTACACGGTCAGTACTCCACCCATACACCACTCACTACACGGTCAGTACACCACCCATACACCACTCACTACACGGTCAGTACTCCACCCATACACCACTCACTACACGGTCAGTACACCACCCATACACCACTCACTACACGGTCAGTATTCCACCCATACACCACTCACTACACGGTCAGTACTCCACCCATACACCACTCACTACACGGTCAGTACTCCACCCATACACCACTCACTACACGGTCAGTACTCCACCCATACACCACTCACTACACGGTCAGTACACCACCCATACACCACTCACTACACGGTCAGTACTCCACCCATACACCACTCACTACACAGTCAGTACTCCACCCATACACCACTCACTACACGGTCAGTACTCCACCCATACACCACTCACTACACGGTCAGTACACCACCCATACACCACTCACTACACGGTCAGTACTCCACCCATACACCACTCACTACACGGTCAGTACTCCACCCATACACCACTCACTACACAGTCAGTACTCCACCCATACACCACTCACTACACGGTTAGTATTCCACCCATACACCACTCACTACACAGTCAGTACTCCACCCATACACCACTCACTACACGGTCAGTATTCCACCCATACACCACTCACTACACATTCAGTATTCCACTTATACACCACTCACTACACGGTCAGTACTCCACCCATACACCACTCACTACACGGTCAGTACTCCACCCATACACCACTTACTACACGGTCAGTACACCACCCATACACCACTCACTACACGGTCAGTACTCCACACACACACACCACTCACTACACGGTCAGTACACCACCCATACACCACTCACTACACGGTCAGTATTCCACCCATACACCACTCACTACACGGTCAGTACACCACCCATACACCACTCACTACACGGTCAGTACTCCACCCATACACCACTCACTACACGGTCAGTATTCCACCCATACACCACTCACTACACGGTCAGTACACCACCCATACACCACTCACTACACGGTCAGTACTCCACCCATACACCACTCACTACACAGTCAGTATTCCACCCATACACCACTCACTACACGGTCAGTACTCCATCCATACACCACTCACTACACGGTCAGTACTCCACCCATACACCACTCACTACACGGTCAGTACTCCACCCATACACCACTCACTACACGGTCAGTACTCCACCCATACACCACTCACTACATGGTCAGTACTCCACCCATACACCACTCACTACTCGGTCAGTACTCCACCCATACACCACTCACTACACGGTCAGTACACCACCCATACACCACTCACTACACGGTCAGTACACCACCCATACACCACTCACTACACGGTCAGTATTCCACCCATACACCACTCACTACACGGTCAGTACTCCACCCATACACCACTCACTACATGGTCAGTACTCCACCCATACACCACACACTACACGGTCAGTACTCCACCCATACACCACTCACTACACGGTCAGTACTCCACCCATACATCACTCACTACACGGTCAGTACACCACCCATACACCACTCACTACACGGTCAGTACTCCACCCATACACCACTCACTACACAGTCAGTACTCCACCCATACACCACTCACTACACGGTCAGTACACCACCCATACACCACTCACTACACGGTCAGTACACCACCCATACACCACTCACTACACGGTCAGTATTCCACCCATACACCACTCACTACACGGTCAGTACTCCACCCATACACCACTCACTACATGGTCAGTACTCCACCCATACACCACACACTACACGGTCAGTACTCCACCCATACACCACTCACTACACGGTCAGTACTCCACCCATACATCACTCACTACACGTTCAGTACACCACCCATACACCGCTCACTACACGGTCAGTACTCCACCCATACACCACTCACTACACAGTCAGTACTCCACCCATACACCACTCACTACACGGTCAGTACACCACCCATACACCACTCACTACACGGTCAGTACTCCACCCATACACCACTCACTACACGGTCAGTACTCCACCCATACACCACTAACTACACGGTCAGTACTCCACACACACCACTCACTACACGGTCAGTACTCCACACACACACCACTCACTACACGGTCAGTACTCCACCTGCTACTACCTCAAACTTACACGGCATTCACTCGAGCTGCTACACAGTCAGTACTCTACACACTCCACTTTCACTCTACCCACTACACATTGTTACAATGTACTCATTGTACTCAATCAGTACTTTACCCTTGCTCCACCTTACCCCATCTTTTCATGTTTGATATTCAAACCTTACTCCACACATACACACCATGTGCTACTTGGTCAGTATTGCACACTTTCTACACCTCCACACCACCTGGTACATGGTCAGTACTCTACCTCTTCACCTCCTTTATAAAAACTGTACATTACTTTCACTGCATCTTCACTACACATACACACCACCTGTTCCTGTCATTTCTCCACCTCTCCTCCATCTCAAATAGACAGAAATATAATTAAATTTAAAGAAAACAAAACACAACAGATGTGTGTGTCTAAGGACATGCCGCCTCCAGTCTAAGGAGAAATGACTGACAAATCCCTTTGCCAGACACAGCACATACACACACATTCACACACACACATATTACTACAGCTGCACCTGTGTGTGTGTGTGAGTGTGTGAGTGTATGTTGAGCTGATTGATGTCTGTGTTTTGTCTGCTGAGGTCTCTACTGTTCCCTCTCCATATGGACAAAATTACGATCACAGTAAAGGGGGGAGAGAGAGAGAGAGAGAGAGAGAGAGAGAGAGAGAGAGAGAGAGACAGCTAGAGAGAGAGAGAGAGAGAGAGAGAGAGAGACAGCTAGAGAGAGAGAGAGAGAGAGAGAGACAGCTAGAGAGAGAGAGAGAGAGAGAGAGAGAGAGAGAGAGAGAGAGAGTGATGTAATGGGAGGAGGAGAAAAGTTTCAGAGAGAAACACTAACCGTGTGTCTGTGTGTTTATTCCTGCTGTAAAATTAAAGTGTCTATGTTGGACCCCCAGAACTGCAGCTGGATAGCTGATATTGCAGAGAGAGAGAGAGAAAGAGAAAAAGAGAGAAAGAGACAGAGACTGGGAAACGCGGAGAGAGAGATAAAGAGAGTGACAGAGAGAGATAAAGAGAGAGACAGAGAGAGAAATACAGAAAGAGAGAGAGAGAGATAAAGAAAGAGACTGAGAGAGAAATAAAGAGAGAGACAGATACAGAGAGAGAGACAGACAGACAGACAGACAGAGAGAGAGAGATAAAGAGAGAGTGAGAGATAAAGAGAGAGAGAGAGATAGACAGGGAGAGAGAGAGATGCACAGAAAGAGAAACAATAATGGAGAAAGAATAAGTAGTAAACAGACAGAAATGAGAGAGAGAGACATGAAGGAGAATTTGGTAGAATTTACCCATAGCTTAGTTGTGTATGGCAGTAGTGACATCACACACACACACACACACACACACACACACACACACCTTTATTTTCAGACCAAGGTGTGAAGGTATGCGAGAGAGAGAGAGAGAGAGAGAGAGAGAGAGAGAGAGACGGGCATGTCCTGCCTTTGCCTGTGTGGGCAGAAAGTAGAAAGCATGGCATTCCCCACCTCTCTTTCTCTCTCTCTCTCTCTCTCTCTCTCTCACTCACTCTCACACACACACACAAACACACACACACATTTCTGCATGAAAAATTTTTAATAGACAACGGAAGACAGACAGAAGGGGGAGAAAGAGAAGCGAAAGAGAGGAAGAAGAAGAAGAAACGAGGAGACGACTAAACTATTTCTCCTCCTCCGTCTCTCTCTCCGTCTGGCTCTGTGTTGTTGCGTCACACACTCACAGTGTGTGTCTGAGCTTCGTGTAAATGCAGAGACGTCGTTATTAAAAAGCCATGCGGTCCAGATGCCTGACCCGTTCTCTCCTCCATCTGTCTCTCTCCCTCCGTCTCTCTCTCCTCTTTTCTTTACTCTGTTGCTTCACAGTGGCCAACCACACGGGTCGGATCAAACTGGTCTTCACTCCGACCATCTGCAAGCTGACGTGTAGCGGCGGTCGCTGTCACAACACCTGCGAGAAAGGAAACACCACCACCATCATCAGCGAGAACGGGCGCGCCACTGACACGCTCACCGCCCCCAACTTCAGAGTCGGTGAGTCTCCCAGTGCATTGTGGGATACCACATGATTTTATAGCATTTATGCTAACTTTTTACAATCCTAATAAGTTTAATCACACATTTTTCATTGGTTTAATGAACATTTAGCAAATAATGGCTGCCTTAGCTCTTGCGGGCTAGCTAGCTAACTAACTAACTAACGCTTGTTGATGCAGCGATCTTTAACTAGCTATCGTCAGCCAAATTAACCAGCCAACTGAAGTGTGTGACGTAGCTATGGTTCTCCTCACATGATAGATTGTTAGTGAAAATAAAAAGTTTTATTTGTCACATAATTACTTTCAGAGTACAAAATTGAGCTAGCTTTTGATAGCTATGTTAACCGAGCAGCTTTAGTGACAGTTAAAATAAGGTATTTTTCATGTTATATAAATTACTTTCAGATTATATGAGTTTATCATCATGTTTTTGTTTATGTAACTATGCAAAAAAATCATTTCAACTGCTGCTGAACCTCCGTACTGAAGAATGTGTCACTGTTCATGTGGAAGTGTTTAAAGATGCCAATAAAGCTGGAAAAATTATTAATCACTTTATTTAACCGGTTATTTTTTTATTATTTTTAAATGATTTGTTGTGTTTGTAGAAACAGGAAGTTACAGGATTATATTAATGCACTTGTGTGTGTCTCTGTGTGTCTGTCTGTGTCTCTGTGTGTGTGTCTGTGTGTGTGTCTGTCTGTGTCTCTGTGTGTGTGTCTGTGTGTGTGTCTGTCTGTGTCTCTGTGTGTGTGTCTGTGTATGTGTTTGTGTGTCTGTCTGTGTGTACGTGTCTGTGTCTGTGTGTGTCTCTGTGTCTGTGTGTATGTGTATGTGTGTGTCTGTGTGTGCGTCTGTGTCTGCGTCTGTGTGTGTGTCTGTGTGTGTGTCTGTGTGTGTGTCTGTGTGTGTGTCTGTGTCTGTGTGTGTCTGTGTCTGTGTGTCTCTGTGTCTGTGTGTATGTGTGTGTATGTGTCTGTGTGTGTCTGTCTGTGTGTCTCTGTGTGTGTGTTTGTGTACATGTCTGTGTCTGTGTGTGTGTATGTGTATATGTGATTGTGTGTGTATGTGTGTGTGTGTATGTGTGTGTATCTGTGTGTGAGTGTATGTGTATCTGTGTCTGTGTGTGTGTATGTGTATATGTGATTGTGTGTGTATGTGTGTGTGTGTGTGTATGTGTGTGTATCTGTGTGTGAGTGTATGTGTATCTGTGTCTGTGTGTGTGTATGTGTTTGTTAGTGTGTGTCAGTGTTCGTAGTTCCTTTGCTCTTATCAGTCCAAACAAAGTGTGTGTGTATTGTGTGTAAATTCAGAGTGTGTGTAATGTGTCTGGACGTTCACTGTGTGGTTATTTACCAGACTCGGCTTTTGGGTCAGAATTTCCTGAGAGTTTTGTGGTGATGAATCAGTGGCGGTGTTTTTTACTGACTCCCCATCACACACACACACACACACACACACACACACACACACACACACACAGAGTCTGTGATTTATTGCCTATATATCACATATACACAGTGAGTGAGTGTGTGTGTGTGTGTGTGTGTGTGTGTGTGTGTGTGTGTGTGTGTGTGTGCTGGAATTTGGGAGATGTCCAGCCAGACTTGGGCTTGTTTTGTCCTACAAGAGTCCTGATTGTGCTGCTTGAGCTCAGGAACATTTCTGTCTGAGCTCAGAGTGTCTAATAGATTCCTCAGAAACGTCTGTCTCTAATCAGTTCTTGTGCTCAGACAGTGGTGTAGGATTAAAAGTGTCTGATTAAAATAATGAGAATGAAATATTTTAGATCTTGTGAATGAAGTTTCTGGTGTTTACTGGACAAATGACCTGATTCCTTTTTGCTGAACTGTATGAAATCTTTTGACTTAAGTGTCTGATGTGTCTGATGTAGAACCTCAATGTTTATGAAAATGTCTCCAACATCTAATGGACAAAATACATTATAAGTGAGATACATGATCTGAGGTCTTCTGGACAAAGGGGCTTGAAAAATCATTTATCTTCAGGCAAACTGTCTGATATCACCGGTCAGTATCTGGTCAAGTGTCTGATATCTTCTGGAAAATAATATTTATATCTTTTGTACAAAATGTCTGATCTTCTGGACAAATCATTATAATATGTGGACGTGTCTGATATGTTCTGGACTAAACATTTTTATTTTCTGATGTTTATTGGTGTGGAATGTGTAAGATCTCCTAACATCAGGATGTGCTTGTGTGATAGGAGTCGGTCTGATATCTTCATGACGAAGTGTCTGAAGTAAAATCTGATAATTGTGTAGATGTGTGTTAAGTCGATTGACTGTGAAGCGTCCGTCTGTCTGTCTGTTGTCTGTCTGTCTGTTGTCTGTCTGTCTGTCTGACGTGTCTGTGATTCTGAGCTTAAATGTAATGAGCTATTTGTAGCTGTGACTCAGCGGTGCATCTTTTTGACCAACGTGTCTCCAGATAAACCACCAAGAACTCGCTTTATTTTATTAATTATATTTCAGACATCCAGATCAGATACTGAAAGAATGACAGAAGGTAAAGTGTAAAGTGTAACGAGTGGAGACCAGGTGTGTACAGACGTCATCCCCCACTCGGTCTGACCTATTTGTCTGAAAATTTGAAATTCTGATGTGTGTGTGTGTGTGTGTAATCTTCGTGTGACCTTATAAGGAACACAAGGCTTTCACTCGCATGGGAATGTCCTCCACTACATCCACTTTCTGCTCTTCAGCTGTTTTGACCTCAAATTGTACATCTGAAATATTTACACAGTTAATGTCAGATATAAAATTACAGCCTGTGTGTGTGTGTGTGTATGTGTGTGTGTGTTTGAGTGAGTGAGTGTGTGTATGTGTGTGTGTTTGAGTGTGTGTGTGTGAGTGAGTGTGTGTATGTGTGTGTGAGCGTGTGTGAGTGTGTGTGTGAGTGAGCGTGTGTGAGTGTGTGTGTGTGTGAGTATGTGTGTGATTGTGTGTGAGTGTGTGTGTGTGTGTGTGAATGTGTGTGTGATTGTGTGTGAGTGAGTGTGTGTGAGTGTGTGTGTGAGTGTGTGTGTGAATGTGAGTGTGTGTGAATGTGTGTGTGTGTGTGATTGGGTGTGAGTGTGTGAGTGTGTGAATGTGTGTGTGATTGAGTGTATGTGTGTGAGTGTGTGTGTGAGTGTGTTTGAGTGTGTGTGAGTGAGTGTGTGTGTGTGTGTGTGAGTGTGTTTGAGTGTGTGTGAGTG
>NC_083469.1:850000-852500 GCF_030014155.1 Tachysurus vachellii
TGTGTGTGTGTGTAATCAGGAGTATTTAAATTGACAGGCGGTTTTTTAAATTTCAGAAGAAATTTAATTCTTTTTAATGAAACAGAACTTTTTGTTACAGAAAAAAAACATTTTTATTATTTTTATTGACTGTAATTGAAAAAATGAACAAAATCACTTTCCCGATTCCAGTTTGTGCCAGAAAACACTTTTAAAATATATAATAGATGTATAATCTATAATCTAAGAGTAAACATTTTAAACATTTCTTCTTCTGATAGTTTTTTTTTTAAAAAAAAGCAAGAAAATTGGAACAAGGATTTTTTTCTGTAATTCTACAGCCAACAAATTACAGTGTGGAATAATGATCTGATTCAAATAAACTCAGTACATGATTCAGGTTCAGGTTCAGGTTCAGGTTCAGGATTCAGGTTCAGGTTCAGGATTCAGGTTCAGGTTCAGGTTCAGGATTCAGGTTCAGGTTCAGGTTCAGGATTCAGGTTCGAATCTGGACATCACAACATTTTCTGTTCCTTTGCTGGATTTTCAGCTGTTTTGTTTTTTATAATTGTTTCTCTTTAGGTTTTAATAATCGGTTTGTTAAATTAGCAAACACACTCGATTCTGCTGCTGTGTAAAAGTTTTAATTCAGGAGACTTCAGTCACTAGAACATGTGGCAGTGGATGAAGTGGTGAAAGCTCTGGGTTGTTGCTTGGAGGACCAGGGTTCAAGCCCCAGCACTGTCACTGTTGGGCCCCTGAGCAAGGCCCTTAATGCTCAGTTGTATAATGTAAAAATGTAAGGATAAAGGTGTCTGATAGCACTCTTTTATTGTCTTGTCGTGGCCACGCCCACTTCACATCAAATTTTTAGATGAAATATGATTTGTATGTGTGTGTGTCTGTGTGTGTGTCTGTGTGTGTGTGTTACAGTGGTGTGTCACCTGCCCTGTATGAATGGAGGGAAGTGTAACACACGGGATAAATGCCAGTGTCCACCGAACTACACTGGAAAGTTCTGCCAGATGCCAACACAGAGTGGTGCAAGCAGCAACATCCACACCACACACACACTCCCACTGAGCTACAGCCACAGCCAAGGTAACACACACACACACACACACACACACACACACACACACACACACACACACACACACACATATATACAATTAAATGATGTTAACTGGTGAGTCAGGTTTACTATTGTAGATAATGTTAAAGGTGGGGTCTCTGATTTTTGAGAAATGCTTCAGAAAACTGAGTCGGGACGCCAAACTAAACAAAAATCAAAACAAACGTGTAGCCAATGAGCAGAAAGGGGCGTGTCTTATCAATATGGGCGGAGAGAGTGTTCAGTGCACATGTGTGACATTAGCAGAAAGCGGTTTTAACATTGACATGGAGGATAAAAACAAAGAAAGAAAGAGAAGAAAGACTTACGATAAGGTAAGAAGTAGGACGTGTTAATATAGGATCAGCTTTCCAGCGCTGGAGAGAACTGAAGGAGCAGGAAGTTGGTCACATATTCACAGATTGGAGTTTCCTGAGTCAATAACTCCTGAGCTAAACGCTGTTACTACACAAATAACACCTCTTTTCTATCGTAGTAATGTAGAGACGCAGCTACAACCGTGTTTTGTGTAGTAACAGTGTTTAGCTCAGGAGTTATTGACTCGGGAAACTCCAATCTGTGAATATGTGACCAACTTTACTTAAGACGCCGAGGCGCTTTTTTCCTTCTCGATAGGTGAGTAACGTTGGTTTTGTTTTGTTACACAGAACTAATATATGTCTTTGTCCTTTACATGATTATGTTTGTGTGTCATTTTTACTTGTTTGTTTATCTACAATCGTATTGTTCTTCACTTCAGCTATGATAAAGACACGTTTCTTTCTGTTAGTTGCCTGGGCTACGTATGTATGTGTGGGCGGAGCTATCGATACAGGGGTGGGACCCATTTGGGTTAGGGATGTGTTTGTTTTGGTGATTTCAAATGTCAACATTGGCGTTCAAACAATGGAGACCTCACCTTTAAGCTAATTAATGAGCAAAAGACGTGATTCACATAGAAAGACAGATCCCAGAAGTCTCTCTCTCTCTCTCTCTCTCTCTCTCTCTCTGTCTCTCTCTCTGTATCTCTCTCTGTCTCTCTCTGTCTCTCTCTCTCTCTGTCTCTCTCTCTCTCTCTGTCTCTCTCTCTCTCTCTCTCTCTGTATCTCTCTCTGTCTCTCTCTCTCTGTATCTCTCTCTGTCTCTCTCTCTCTGTATCTCTCTCTGTCTCTCTCTCTCTGACTCTCTCTCTGTCTCTCTCTCTCTCTCTCTCTCTCTCTCTCTCTCTATATATATATATATATATATATATATCTCTCTCTCTGTCTCTCTCTCTCTCTCTCTCTCTCTCTCTCTCTCTCTCTCTCTCTCTCTCTCTCTCTCTCTCTCTCTCTCTCTCTCTCTCTCTCTCTCTCTCTCTCTCTCTGTATCTCTCTCTGTCTCTCTCTCTCTGTATCTCTCTCTGTC
>NC_083469.1:860000-882500 GCF_030014155.1 Tachysurus vachellii
ATACACTACCGTTTCTGGGTTGTCTGACTTGTCGTTGTGTTTTCGGATTTGTTAATGTGTTTTCGGGTTTGTTAATGTGTTTTCGGATTTGTTAATGTGTTTTGCACTTCTCAGCCACCGTAGATTAGTCACTAAATCATCAGATTATACAATAAATATCCTGTCATTCATTCAGTGTCATATTTTTGTTTTTTGTTCATTCTTTCAGATTTTTTTATCTCAAGGTCAGATTTGTAACGCAGGACATTTTGTACCAGTGATTGTGTACCAGTGATTGTGTTCCAGTGATTGTGTACCAGTGATTGTGTATCAATGATTGTGTACCAGTGATTGTGTACCAGTGATTGTGTACCAGTGATTGTGTACCAGTGATTGTGTACCAGTGATTGTGTATCAATGATTGTGTACCAATGATTGTGTACCAGTGATTGTGTTCCAGTGATTGTGTACCAGTGATTGTGTACCAGTGATTGTGTTCCAGTGATTGTGTACCAGTGATTTTTAAATGTTGTCTTTACATTTTTATTAATTAGAGTTTGTTTTGTTTTTAAATCCAGACTCCAGACTCACTCCTGTTGTGACGCCTCTGATATTTCACCAGTTTTTTTCACTGATACTTTTCTGTATTTTCAGTCATCGTGGAGCTTCGATGTTCGACCAAAGTGGAAGTGTAAAACAATTTAAAACAGAAATAATCGCTGTGTCTTTCTCTCTCAGCTGCGTTTAAGGAGATCTGTCCTGGAGGTTTGGGTTATCACGTGACCAACCCGTACATCTATAAACCCAAACCTCCTCCTGCTCCTCCTGTGAACCCGGAGGTTTACGAGCGAGGTGACACACACCATCCCACGCTCATACACCCCAAACCCACCACAGCCATCGCACCGCTACCCGTCCCCACGGTCCAGAAACCCATTGAGGCCTTCGGCTTCACCGAGAGACACCTACCAGGTGACCCCATAAATTTAATACCATTATAAATGCTTTGGGTTTAAAATGTTAATGTATCATTGATGGATTTTAGGATGTTGAGTTACAGTTTGATCTAAAGTCATGTGTACGTTGGTCAGTAATGTCGTTAGTTATCATTAATTATATTATTAGCATCATCATAATATCCGTTTCCATGTTCTTTTAAATAGATTTAATAGTAATAACCTATAGAAACCTTCAGTAACTTAATCTGTGTGTGTGTGTGTGTGTGTGTGTGTCAGAATGTGAGCTTCTGTCGTTGTTCTATTTGTGTAATATCAGTGCAGTGTTCAGTGGGGATTGGTGTGTGTTAAATATTTCTCTTTTTTCTTCTTATCTTTATTTTTTTCTTTTCTTTTTTTCTGTTTCACTCGTTCACTGCGTGTAGTGGTGGTGGAGAAAACCTCGCCCGCTGCTCCAGTTGTCCTTTTACCATCCAGCGCTAGTCAGGACATTAACCCAACTCAGTTTGCAGGTACACACACACACACACACACACACACAGAATTGAGTAATGAGACTATTCTCAGTAAATGTCTCCTCCTCTGTCCTCGTCTATATTTACTCTGTGTATGTAATAAAATAAACCTCACACACTCCTGGTTCCTGTGTATTACATCCTTTAAAATAGTCTCTCTGTCACTCAGCGTGGCCATGTGGCATCTCAGCTCTCCACACACACACCGCTAACAAAAACACTTTCCTTTTTGGACATGTCAGTTCCATGTGTGTTATTGCATCTGTGACTCCTTTTAGAAGCTCGTTGCTGTGTTTATTTTCTTTCCGCGGTGTGTATCGGTGCTCGCGGTGCCGTGCCGTATCCAGGCAACTCGGGTGTATTTAGATGCGGTGTGCCGCTGACCACACGTCCACTACGGACTAAAAATATATACACACTGTTTGTCACACTCAAAATTTAGCTGTGAATAAAAATTTCTTACATTTAACACATCACAAAAAAACTAAACAAAACCAACACTTAACTGTTTATGAACCTTCTTAATAATAAAAAGTATGTTTTAAATGTTTATCTGTGAACAGTGTCTTTAAAAAAAAGACCATTTACCAAATATTTAAGTAATTGTAGATTTTAATTAGTTCAATCTTACATTCGTGTATAAATATGAAAAAAGTTTCAAGTTGCTATCAGACGAATAGTTCAATCTTTAATAGATAGGATACACCCTGGACGGAGTGCCAACCCATCACAGGGCACACACACACACACACACTCTCATTCACTCACACAATCACACACTACAGACAATTTTCCAGAGATGCCAATCAACCTACCATGCATGTCTTTGGACCGGGGGAGGTGGTTAGCACGTTCTCCTCACACCTCCAGGGTCAGGGTTCGATTCCCACCTCCACCTTGTGTGTGTGGAGTTTGCATGTTCTCCCCGTGCCTCGGGGGTTTCCTCCGGGTACTCCGGTTTCCTCCCCCGGTCCAAAGACATGCATGGTAGGTTGATTGGCATCTCTGGAAAATTGTCCGTAGTGTGTGAGTGCGTGAGTGAATGAGAGTGTGTGTGTGTGCCCTGTGATGGGTTGGCACTCCGTCCAGGGTGTATCCTGCCTTGATGCCCGATGACGCCTGAGATAGGCACAGGCTCCCCGTGACCCGAGGTAGTTCGGATAAGCGGTAGAAGATGAGTGAGTGAGAGAGATATTGAAAAGATAAATGTTGTGGAATGTTCTGTAGACACCTTCACTCTTCTCTTTCTTTCTCTCCCTCCGTCTCTCTGTAGAAGTGAATGAGTGTGTGATCAGTCCTGATATCTGTGGTCAGGGTTATTGCTACGACACGGCCGAGAGCTACAACTGCTACTGTGACGACGGCTACAAGCTGAGCGACGAGGCCAACACGTGTTTAGGTGAGTATTACACAGTCAACACAGTTAACACGCAGAGCTGAACATCTCCAGTCAGAATGAGTTCATTAACGTCTCATGTGTCTCTAAAACGTTCACATTAAAACAACACAAAGCTTTTATTCTGAAATCCCTTTATCTTTATACACCTGCATTATTATTCTCTTCTTAATCTCATTTGTAATGTTTTATATAAAGCACTTTGAGATTTTGGACTGAAATGTGTTTTATAAATATTCATGATGATGATGATTTAATATTTAAATAATTGTGAATTATATAAAATGCATTATGAGTTTCTGAGTTTATCTGATTAGATGATTAGAGGTCAGTCTTTAAAATTGTAGAATGTTTTCTCAGGATTTCACTGATTCTGATTGGTCAGGAACTGAAGATTCATTTGTGTAATGAAAGTGTAAAAGGTGAATCAGGTAGAGTAATGAATCAGGAATCAGGCCTGAGTAATGATTCATTTGTGTTATGATGTGTTAGATGTTGACGAGTGTGTGGATGATCCTCATCTGTGTGTTAACGGTCGCTGTAAGAACACACCTGGCAGTTTCACCTGTGTGTGTGAGCTGGGCTTTCATCTGAACAAAGAGAGAACCAGCTGCGTTGGTGAGCATCAGACCCTACACACATCTATACACAACTTCAACCCAGAACCTTCAACCCAGAACTTAGAGCCTTGAAACCATTTTCCATTTCACATTGCTTTGTTTTATCTTTCTGCTTCCTCTCTACTTTTCTCTCTCTCTCTCTCTCTCTCTCTCTCTCTCTCTGTCTCTCTCTCTCTCTCTCTCTCTCTCTCTCTCTCTCTCTCTCTCTCTCTCTCTCTCTCTCTCTGTCTCTCTCTCTCTCTGTCTCTCTCTCTCTCTCTCTCTCTCTCTCTCTGTCTCTCTCTCTGTCTCTCTCTCTCTTTCTCTGTCTCTCTCTCTCTCTCTCTCTCTCTCTCTCTCTCTCTCTCTCTCTCTCTCTCTCTCTCTCTCTCTCTCTCTCTGTCTCTCTCTCTCTCTCTCTCTCTGTCTCTCTCTCTCTCTCTCTCTCTCTCTCTCTCTCTGTCTCTCTCTCTCTCTCTCTCTCTCTCTCTCTCTCTCTCTCTCTCTCTCTCTCTCTCTCTCTCTCTCTCTCTCTCTCTCTCTCTCTGTATCAGATTTAAATGAGTGTGAAGCTCCATACGTGTGTCCTGAGAACAGTATGTGTGTGAATACAGTCGGCTCGTACACGTGTCATCAGTGCAGCAAAGGATACACACTGGGTCAGAGTGGACAGTGTGAAGGTGACACATACACACATACACACAGATACATACACATACACACACACAGATACACACAGATACATGCATACACACAGATACACACACAGATACATACACATACACACACATACACACACAGATACACACAGAGATACACGCATACACATACACACACACACACACACACACACACACACACACAGAGATACACAGAGATACACACATACACATATATACACACACACACACACCATCACTATGTCAGGCGGTGGGTGGAGTTTCTTTCTTTCAGTTCCTTTTCTTTTTGTTTCTTTTTTTTTAGCTTTAGTAACTTGCTTTGTTTTATTGTTTTTGTTGCTTTTCTTTCTTTCTTTCACACTTTTCTTTTGTGTGTGTGTGCGTGTTTATGTATGTTTTTGTGTTTGTGTGTTGTGTGTCTCTCTCTCTCTCTCTCTGTAGATGTAGATGAGTGTCAGAATGGGAGTGTGTGTCCGTCTGGTCTGTGTTATAACACACTTGGCTCATACATATGCAGCCCATGTCCTGAAGGCTTCCAGGGCAAAGATGGCAAGTGTGTGGGTAAGTAATGACCTTATCTGTGTGTGTGTGTGTGTGTGTGTGTGTGTGTGTGTGTGTGTGTGTGTGTGTGTGTGTGTGGATTGTGTTTATATCACTGTCTACACTCTGTGTGTGTAGAAATCGATGTGTGTGTGTGTAATGGTTTGTGTTTATATCACTGTGTACACTGTGTGAGTGTAGATATCGATGAGTGTGTGTGTGTGTGTGTGTGCGTGTGTGTAAAGGTTTGTGTTTATATCACTGTGTACATTCTGTGTGTGTAGACATTGATGAGTGTGTGGACAGATCTGTGTGTGCTCACGGTCAGTGCTCCAATAGTGAAGGTTTCTTCATCTGTACGTGTGATGATGGTTTCGCTCCAACTCCAGACCGCAAAGCCTGCACAGGTAAATGACCAATAACACACAGGTAATCTACCAATAATACACAGGTAATCTACCAATAATACGCAGGTAATCTACCAATAATACGCAGGTAATCTACCAATAATACACAGGTAATCTACCAATAATACACAGGTAATCTACCAATAATACGGAGGTAATCTACCAATAACACACAGGTAATCTACCAATAACACACAGGTAATCTACCAATAACACACAGGTAATCTACCAATAATACGCAGGTAATCTACCAATAACACACAGGTAATCTACCAATAATACACAGGTAATCTACCAATAATACACAGGTAATCTACCAATAACACACAGGTAATCTACCAATAATACGCAGGTAATCTACCAATAACACACAGGTAATCTACCAATAATACACAGGTAATCTACCAATAACACACAGGTAATCTACCAATAACACACAGGTAATCTACCAATAATACACAGGTAATCTACCAATAACACACAGGCAATCTACCAATAACCCACAGGTAATCTACCAATAATACACAGGTAATCTACCAATAACACACAGGTAATCTGCCAATAACACAGGTTATTAATACCAATAATACACAGGTAATCTACCAATAATACACAGGTAATCTACCAATAACACACAGGTAATCTACCAATAACACACAGGTAATCTACCAATAACACACAGGTAATCTACCAATAACACACAGGTAATCTACCAATAACACAGGTTATTAATACCAATAATACACAGGTAATCTACCAATAATACACAGGTAATCTACCAATAACACACAGGTAATCTACCAATAACACACAGGTAATCTACCAATAATACACAGGTAATCTACCAATAACACACAGGCAATCTACCAATAACACACAGGTAATCTACCAATAATACACAGGTAATCTACCAATAACACACAGGTAATCTACCAATAACACAGGTTATTAATACCAATAATACACAGGTAATCTACCAATAATACACAGGTAATCTACCAATAACACACAGGTAATCTACCAATAACACACAGGTAATCTACCAATAATACACAGGTAATCTACCAATAACACACAGGTAATCTACCAATAACACAGGTTATTAATACCAATAATACACAGGTAATCTACCAATAATACACAGGTAATCTACCAATAATACACAGGTTATTAATACCAATAACACACAGGTAATCTCCAATAATACACAGGTAATCTACCAATAACACACAGGTTATTAATACCAATAATACACAGGTAATCTACCAATAATACACAGGTAATCTACCAATAACACACAGGTAATCTACCAATAACACACAGGTAATCTACCAATAACACACAGGTAATCTACCAATAATACACAGGTAATCTATCAATAATACACAGGTTATTAATACCAATAACACACAGGTAATCTACCAATAATACACAGGTTATTAATACCAATACCACACAGGTAATCTACCAATAATACACAGGTAATCTACTGTACCAATAATACACAGGTAATCTACCAATAATACACAGGTAATCTACCAATAATACGCAGGTAATCTACCAATAACACACAGGTAATCTACCAATAACTCACAGGTTATTAATACCAATAACACACAGGTAATCTACCAATAACACACAGGTTATTAATACCAATAATACACAGGTAATCTACCAATAATACACAGGTAATCTACCAATAACACACAGGTAATCTACCAATAACACACAGGTTATTAATACCAATAATACACAGGTAATCTACCAATAATACACAGGTAATCTACCAATAATACACAGGTTATTAATACCAATACCACACAGGTAATCTACCAATAATACACAGGTAATCTACCAATAACACACATGTAATCTACCAATAACAAACAGGTTATTAATACCAATAATACACAGGTAATCTACCAATAACACACAGGTAATCTACCAATAACAAACAGGTTATTAATACCAATAATACACAGGTAATCTACCAATAACACACAGGTAATCTACCAATAACAAACAGGTTATTAATACCAATAATACACAGGTAATCTACCAATAACACACAGGTTATTAATACCAATAATACACAGGTAATCTACCAATAATACACAGGTAATCTACCAATAACACACAGGTAATCTACCAATAACAGGTAGGTAAACTCCTAATAATAGATAGGTAAACTACACTCTGGGTAAAGGCTTCTGTCAAATTCTTTAAATGTAAATGTGTGTGCGTGCGTGTGTGTGTGTTCGTGTGTGTGTGTGTGTGTGTGTGTGCGTGCCTGCGTGCGTACGTACGTGCGTGCGTGTGTGTGTTACAGACATTGATGAGTGTCAGGATGAGAGTGTGTGCACGAGAGGTCACTGTGAGAACACAGAGGGAGCGTTCATCTGTCACTGTGAGAGCGGATTCAAACTCTCAGAATCAGGAGATCAGTGTGATGGTACACAGACACACACAGACACACAAACATACACACACACTATAATAAGCTACATTACAAAGACACACACACAGACACACAAACACACACACAATAATAAGCTACATTACAAAGACACAACAGCGCATCATACGAACTATTTGCATTGTACACTGTGTGTATTTGATACAGTGGTGTAATTGTGTGTGTGTGTTTAGATGTGGATGAGTGCCAGGAGCTGACGGGGCTGTGTGATGGTGTTGGTCAGTGTGTTAATAACATTGGATCGTACCACTGTAACTGCCCCCCAGGGTACAGGCAGGTCAATGACACTCGCTGTCAAGGTAACACACACACACACACACACACACACACACACACACACTCACACACTCACACACTATAAACAGTTCTTTGCCTCTGCCTTTCGTCTGTACTTACATTTGTGTGTGTGTGTGTGTGTGTGTGTGCAGATGTAGATGAGTGTGAAGAGGAGACACTGAAGCTGCACAGTGTGGATTGTGTAAACACTGAGGGCTCATTTTACTTCATCTGTGAGCCCGGATACGCCCGGACACAGGATCCACCCGCTTGTGAGGGTAAGTACACACACACACACACACACACACACAGACACACACACACACACACAGAGACACTCACTCAGGTCTGGAGGGAATCAGTGCTGAGTGTAAAGTATTCCTTAGTGTCTAGACAGCAGCTGAAATGTTTCCTCTTTTACTGCAGGATAAAAAAACAAATGTGAAAGACATTACAGAAATTTTCACCTCTTTTCTCATTGTGTGTGTGTGTGTGTGTGTGTGTGTGTGTGTGTGTGTGTGTGTTTTATTCTCTCATCTGTATATCCTGTCTAGAATCTGTGTTGTGTATTAGTATGTAAGGTGTGTGTTAGTGGAATGTACTGTGTGTGTGTGTGTGTGTGTGTGTGTGTGTGTGTGCTTTAACCCCCAAGTAAAAACTTCAGATGGGAAGATTAGATAAAGTTTTCTGCTCATTTCATGTTTGGTTTCTGAAATAAATTTCTTTAAATTATTATTCAATTATCTCTTAAATCCTCACACACTTACACCATGTATTCTTTCTCTCTATATAATATATGATATATAATAATAACAGGAATAATAACAGTATTATTATTGTTGTTGTTGTTATTATTAATAATAATAATAATGATGATTATGATGATGATGATGATGATAATAATAATAATAATAATAATAATAATAATAATAATAACAGTAGTGATAATAATAATAATGATGATGATGATAATAATAATAATAATAATAATAATAATAATAATGATAATAATGATAATAATAATAACAGTAGTGATAATAATTATGATGATGATAATAATGGTAATAATAATGATGATGATGATAATAATAATAATAATAATGATAATAATGATAATAATAATAATAATAATAATAATAATAATAATAATAATAATTTGTTAAAAACCTTTGTGTGTGATACAGAGCTGTGATAATTCCTCTACACACACTATGTGACATTTCTTCAGTTTTCCCCTTAATTAGTTTCCATTTATTGTTTGACACAAAAATAATCTGACTGTTGGTTTGATCTCCTCCTGATGTATACGACTGTACACGACTCTCCTTATCGTTAAATGAGCTCAGAGACTTTAGGAACAGAAATAAAGCTTGTAAGGAAGTAACCTGTAACCTGTTGTGAACGGATCATCCTGAGCATCTGTGTTCTCTCTTGTAGACATGAACGAGTGTGAGCTCCTGAGCAATGTGTGTGGGGAGGCTGTGTGTGAGAACGTACCGGGTTCTTTCGTGTGTGTGTGTCCTGAAGAAGGCTTCGAGTTCAACCAGATGACGGCTAAGTGTTTACCCGCACCTAAAGGTAACCAAACAGTTCAAAGTATCGAAGAAGTAAATCTGCAAAGCTTCATCAAAAATAATGTAAAGAATTTAAAATGTAAACATATTTTTGTTTAACACTTTTTTCATTGTTAGTATTTTATAATTTTATTCTAAAATAGGAGCGAATGGGGTGCACAAACTTTTGATTGTTAGTACACAGTACATTCAATACATACAACAAATCCTTGAGCTATTTTATTATTTTGTCTCATAATAATCTTTGTGGTTCTTTAAGAGTTTCCTCTCGTCTCTGTGAAGGTTTACAGATTTAATTGTTTTATTTTTTTACTGTGTGATTTTCTCCACAGCTCCTCAGAGAGAAATCGTGTTTCTTCTGTTCTCCTCAAGCTGCTTGTGGCTCCATTAGAGCTGTTTAAAGGAGCAGAATGGGATTAATGCAGCTGATAAACTGTCACACTTCAGGGCTGAAGTGTAAATGACATAAAATTCAGTGTAAAGATTCATCAGTTCCTGCAGGATTTCATGAATTTGGGATTTTGCAGTTTCACCAATTTACATTTTCCACAAAATAAATGCAGCAAAAATCTTATAAAAATAAAAGATTTTATAAGATCTTATAAAAATTTTATAAATTATAAAATCAAACAGGGTCACGGTGTCTTAGTGGTTAGCACGTTGGCCTCACACCTCCAGGGTTGGGGGTTCGATTCCCGCCTCCACCTTGTGTGTGTGGAGTTTGCATGTTCTCCCCGTGCCTCGGGGGTTTCCGAAAATTGTCCGTAGTGTGTGATTGCGTGAGTGAATGAGTGTGTGTGTGTGTGTGCCCTGTGATGGGTTGGCATTCCGTCCAGGGTGTATCCTGCCTTGATGCCCGATGACGCCTGAGATAAAATCAAACATTTGAAATTCTCTGAAATTCTGTGGAACTGAAATAAAGCAGTGTTTTATGTTTTATTGTGTCATTTACACCACAGTGCTACTGAGTTCTGCATTCTGCATTCTGATTGGTCACGTGTTGGTGTGTTGTTATTGGGTGTTGTTATTGTTTCTATAGCAACAGCTCATTCACTGAGAATTTGAATATAAAGTGAAATCTAAGTTTTATATTTATTTATACACACACACACACACACACACACACACACACACTCCAGCTTGTCTTTCTCTGTCTTGTAAACAGACTCTAGGTGGAAATGGAGGAGAATAAACAGTGAGATTGGATCTTGTGTGACGTCGTCACGCTAAACTTGAATGGCTTTAAATGCCTGGTGTAAAGGAATGTTAACTTCTGTGTGTGTGTGTCTGTGTGTGTTTGTATGTTTGTGTGTGTGTGTGTGTGTCTGTGTGTGTTTGTATGTTTGTGTGTGTGTGTGTGTGTCTGTGCGTGTGTCTGTGTGTCTGTGTGTTTGTATGTTTCTGTGTGTTTGTATGTGTGTGTTTGTATGTTTCTGTGTATGTGTCTGTGTGTGTCTGTGTGCTTGTATGTTTCTGTGTGTCTGTGTGTTTGTATGTGTGTGTATGTTTGTATTTTTTTGTGTGTGTGTCTGTGTGTGTATGTGTGTATGTCTGTGTGTGTGTCTGTGTGTTTGTATGTTTCAGTGTGTGTGTTTGTATGTTTCTGTGTATGTATGTGTGTGTGTGTCTGTGTGTGTGTATGTGTGTGTATGTGTGTGTGTATGTTTCTGTGTGTTTGTATGTTTCTGTGTGTCTGTGGGTTTGTATGTGTGTGTGTTTGTGTGTGTGTGTGTGTGTGTGTTTGTGTGTGTGTCTGTGTGTGTGTCTGAGTGTTTGTATGTTTCTGTGTGTGTGTCTGTTTGTACATGTGTGTGTCTGTTTGTGTGTTTGTGTTTATGTATGTTTTTGTGCATCTGTGTATGTTTGTGTGTTTGTGTTTATGTGTGTTTTTGTGCATCTGTGTATGTTTGTGTGTTTGTGTTTATGTATGTTTTTGTGCATCTGTGTGTGTTTGTGTGTTTGTGTTTATGTATGTTTTTGTGCATCTGTGTATGTTTGTGTGTTTGTGTTTATGTATGTTTTTGGTTATTAAAGTGTTTAGTTTCTATGTTAATAACAGCGACTGCAGTAATTTGTTACATTTTGATCAGAATTTAAAATAAAATTGATCAGAATGTTTCATTTAAAATCATTTGAAAACGAACAGATCAGATGACACGTGACACGTGACACGTGACGAGCTTCTACTTTGTACACAACTGTGATGGCAAACAAATAAGATTTAGACTTTAAGCAGATGAGAAGCTGCTTCTCTCTGAGCGATTCATGTATTAATCACCAGCTCTGTTTTTATTTTAATGCACACAAACTTCAGAAATCTTTCTGATGTCCTGACATTACACCAGCTGTAGTGTACGAGGAAATGCTAAAAACGATCCTCACCGCTAACACACGCTAATCCATAGCTAAAGGAGTTATAGGGTTTATGTGGAGAG
The DNA here is from genome assembly GCF_030014155.1 of Tachysurus vachellii. Taxonomy (NCBI): domain Eukaryota; kingdom Metazoa; phylum Chordata; class Actinopteri; order Siluriformes; family Bagridae; genus Tachysurus; species Tachysurus vachellii. The sequence continues at coordinate 871,834 of NC_083469.1, forward strand.
AAATTTGTCTCTGGAGAGAAACTCGTGTCTGTATTAATGAACTTTTTTCTGACTATCTCTCTGTCCGTTATTGCATTAGCGTAGCGTAGCTAATGGTGGGGTTCCTGCTGAATATAGTGATGTTCTGTGTGCAGACTGACGTGAGGTTGTGATGTTTGTGTTCAGCCTCGTCCACAGAGAGGAGAGTGTGTTACTACAACCTGAGCGATGAGAATCTGTGTGATAACGTTCTGGCCAGCAGCGTGACCATCGAGGAGTGCTGCTGTACGCTGGGGGCAGGATGGGGTGACAACTGTGAGGTTTTCCCCTGCCCTGTCCAAGGCTCGGGTAAGAGTACAGAGCTGCAGTAAATCACTGTCTTCAAAATAATTCTTAGCTGTCTTCATTTTCATTATTTTATTACATTTAATTAGCATTTAGCACATAACATATATGAACACCGTCACAATGACATCACTGTCTTCTGTTTTCAACAGATCCGTTCGCTCAGATGTGTCCAGCTGGAAAAGGCAGAATTCCAACTGGAGAAAACACCTCACCTGCTACCTACAAAGGTGTGTGTGTGTGTGTGTGTGTGTGTGTGTGTGTGTGTGTGTGTGTGTGTATGTTTGGTGTTTGCTGTGCTTTGATGTTGTGTTACTGCTCTGTATTTAAAGTATATCTGGAGCAGCAACTTAAGACTTGTGAAAGACCAGACACACACACACACACACACACACATGCACACACATACAAACACACACACACATACACACACACACAGACACACACACACACATACAAACACATACAGACACACAGAAACATACAAACACACACACATACAAACACATACAGACACACACACACAGACACACACACATACAAACACATACAGACACACACACAGACACACATACAAACACACACAGACACACACATACAAACACATACAGACACACAGAAACATACAAACACACAGACACACACACAGAGACACACAGAGACAGACACACACACACACACACACACACACACACACACACACTTTAGTGTCAGTGTGCCACAGGTTCCCTGTCTGGCAAAAACCACAGGATGAAACCCATTGTTTATGCTATAAAGACCATTAGAGTGGCATCAACCTATGTTTTAAATAAATATATATATTTTTTTATTATTTACATTTTTTTAGGTATTTACTACATTTGTAGTATTTACATTCATAAAAATCTCTCTCCCTCTATCTCTCTCTCTCTCTCTCTCTCTCTCTCTGGATCAGATGCTGATGAATGTGAAATCTTTAAGGATGAGATCTGTAAGGACGGATTCTGTCAGAACACACCAGGAGAATTTGAGTGTTACTGTAAAGCTGGACTCTACTACGATGAGACCAAACTACAGTGTGTAGGTGAGCTGGAGGAGGGATATGATGTAGGGGTGGTGATGTAACAGGGTGGTGATGATGTAACAGGGTAATGATGATGTAACAGGGTGATGATGATGTAAGAGGGTGATGATGATGTAACAGGGTAATGATGATGTAACAGGGTGGTGATGATGTAACAGGGTGGTGGTGATGATGTAACAGGGTGGTGATGATGTAACGGGGTGGTGATGATGTAACAGGGTGGTGGTGATGATGTAACAGGGTGGTGATGATGTAACAGGGTGGTGGTGATGATGTAACAGGGTGGTGATGATGTAACAGGGTGGTGATCTAACATTATTATGTGAGGTGACTAAAAAGAACACACACTAATCACAATATGATCACTGAAACATTAAATAGATCATTTACCACACATATCTACAACTATCTACAACATCTATCACATGGATACAAAAACGTGTGTGTGTGTGTGTGTGTGTGTGTGTGTGTGTGTTTTGTATTGAAAAAGCAGACTGAAAAACACTCAGACATTATTTAGACTTGTATATAAATAAATAAAGAAATAACATCATGCTTGTGGTTGTGGTAGAGAGAGAGAGAGAGAGAGAGAGAGAGAGAGAGAGAGAGAGAGAGAGAATCATAAAGAACATTTTGTCAAGTGCATAAATAGGTAAACACACACACACACACAGACACACACAGTGGATGTATAAATCATGGCTTGGCATTGGCACATGACATTCAGGCATGTGGGAGACCATGAGGCTCAGTTCCTGTGTGTGTGTGTGTGTGTGTGTGTGTGTGTGTGTGTGTGTGTGTGTGTGTGTGTGTGTGTGTAGGACTGCGGTGTGCCATATTACTGTGGTGTGGGTCATTATGGTGCAATGATCCTCAAACATTCTCCACCCAAACTTTTACCATTTAAATCCAACACCCACACACAGGAACTGAGCTCATGGAGTCCCACAAGCCTGAATGGCATGTGCTAATGCTGTGGTCTACCCCCCCCCCCCCCCCCCCCCCCACGTCCCCCCCTCTCACTGTCTCTCTGCCCCCCGTCTCTCTCTCTCTCTCTCTCTCTCTCTCTCTCAGACACAGACGAGTGTTCAGACGGGTTGAACTGTGTGGATGGTCAGTGTTTAAACAATCACGGGTCGTATCAGTGTTTCTGTTCACCTCCTCTGGTGCTCGATGAGACCAATAAGCGCTGTGTTTTCCATGAGGTTGTTGCAGGTAAACACTGAGCACACTGCGCTTTCTATAATACACACTCTCTCATAAAAACCTTTTTACATAAGTTCCTTTTTTTTGTTCAGATAAACACTGCCGAATCAGTCTGTCAAATTTTACCTTTAACTCTTTTAGCTACGTTACAGGTTTTTTTAGAAGTATATTAAAAATTCTGTCATTAATTAAATAATCTAATCATTTTTAACTAAACTGGCTTTAGCCTCGCTAATATGACCAGTCTTTTTTTTTCTAGCTAGCCTAGCATGGAGAAAACTCTACACAATTCTACACAATGCTACACAACTCTACACAATTCTACACAATGCTACACAACTCTACACAATTCTACACAACTCTACACAATTCTACACTGTTCATATTTTATAAGCTAAAATAGATATTTTTAAAAGCTTAAGTGAAGTTTACTGATAATTATTCACTATTACTTCCTGAAGGCTAGTCAGCTAGTTGCTAAGTACTTAATTTAGCATGTTAGTTAAGCACTTTTTCTTTTTTTCATATAAATATTAGCCGTGATTACGTTTCATTCAGGTGTCATCAGTCTGAAACACTACGACAAACACCGTCAGTTTCTGATTACAGTAAAGACTCGCCAAGAAAACTGTTTGAAATGTGTTTCTTTAAAAAAATAAGTTAAAAATCAGAAGTTTAGAACTGATAAAGTTACAAACTAAAATAAATTTTAAAATGTCTAAAGATAATAATAAATCTTAAATTAGATTTGTTTCTTCTTCTTCTTTTGGTGAATCAGTCGTCACTTGATAGCTGCTGAAATGTGAAGCTTGAAATGACATATTTTATTGTACTGAATTATTCTGTACTTTTTCTTACTTTGTGTGTGTGTGTGTGTGTGTGTTCACAGAGCCCAGTGAGCAGCAGGGTGTGTATCAGGGGATCTGTTGGCAGAATGTTTCTCCTGAACACACCTGCACCAACATACTGAGTAACCAAGTGACCACTTACACTGAGTGCTGCTGTCTGTATGGAGAGGCTTGGGGGATGGACTGTGCACTGTGTCCTCCTAAACATTCTGGTACACTCACACACACACACACACACACACACACACACACACAGTTTTACACCAGTGTCCTGATCATCACCTTTAAACACAAACAATCAGCATTACAACTAAAAAAATCAGGGATAGAAAATACGGACTGAAGAAGTTCCTCGTACCTTAAACATAAAAGCTAAAGAGAATTTTAAATGAAACTGAAAGTCTGACGTGATGCTGTGTGAGAGAGAAGATGGTGAGGGTTAATCAGTGGAACAGGAGTCTCGTCTGTCACCAGTAAATCACTGCATGAACAGAGCTGCTGGAATGATGACATTCATCACTGCTTTAACTGAACACAGCGGCGTCCACACTCATTATTCAGCAGCTCACACAGTAGAGTAGAACTTCATCCAGAACACACACATTTACTTTGGAGTGACTCACTGATTCACTGATTCACTGACTCACTGATTCACTGAGTGTGTGTGTGTGGGAGATTTTATCATATGTTTAATTCATTGTGCTGATTTGTCCTCCATGTGAAAACAATGTTTCTCATGTGATTGTTCTCTCTGTAGAGGATTACGCCATCATGTGTAATATTCGAGACTCCGGATCGGTCCGGCGGCCGTACGGTCAGGATGCTCTGGTCGCCGGACCTGTCCATGAGTACGAGGTCGGCTCAGAGTATGACTCACGAACCTTAAACCCAAACCCGACCTACTACGAGGACTATGACGATTCTAACAGTGAGTAACAGTAACACTGCTGTGCTGCTCTCTGGTGCCATCTTGTGGTCACTTCAGTACAAACACTGGACTGGAGAGTGTTTACAGTGTGCTGATGATGTGAGTGACGAGTGTGTTTGTGTGTGTTTAGTGAGGAGATACGAGGCGTTTGAAGGACTGCGAGCTGAGGAGTGTGGAGTGTTAAACGGCTGTGAGAATGGACGCTGTGTGAGAGTGCAGAAGGGATACACATGTGACTGCTTTGATGGATTCACACTCGACATGTCCAGAATGGCCTGCGTTGGTATGCGCACATGCACACACACACCCATACATACACACACATGCCCATACACACACACAAACACCCACAAACACCCATACACACAAACTTATGCACACACCCATACACAAACACCCATACACAAACACAAACAAACACCCACAAACACACACAGACACCCATAAACACACACTTGCGCACACACAAACACCCATAAACACACAAACGTACGCACACACAAACACACACAAACACCCATAAACACAAATAAACACACAGACACCCATACACACCCATACACACACACAAACATCCATACACACACAAACACCTATACACACAAACACCCATACACACACAAACTTACGCACACACAAACGTACACACACACAAACACACACAAACACCCATACACACAAACACCCATACACACACCCATAAACACACACAAACACACAAACAAACACACAAACATCCATAAACACACACAAACAAACACACAAACATCCATAAACACCCTCAAACATCCATAAACACCTTCAAACACCCATACACACATAAACACCCATACACACATAAACACCCGTACACACACACAAACACCCATAAACACACACAAACACCCATACACACACACAAACACCCATACACACACACAAACACCCACACACACACACACACACACACAAACACACACACACAAACACCCATACACACACACAAACGTACGCACACACAAACACCCATACACACACAAACACCCATACACACACACAAACACCCATACACACACACAAACACCCATACACACACAAACACCCATACACACACACAAACACAAACATTCATACACACACACAAACAAACACACAAACACAAACTTGCACACATGCACACAAATTTACATACACACACTCGTTCACTTACACACTCAAACTTCCACACAAACAATTACATACACACAAACTTGCCCACATGCACACACACTTATGTACATACACATACAAACCTCCGCACACACACACCACACATATGTAGCCGGTCTGCCCGTCTGTGTCGTATCTGGCGACCGTTGTGTTCTTGTGCAATGTGAAATAAGAGACTAGAGACAGTCTGCTGGTTCAGGTGCTGTTCTTTATCCAGGTTGCTGCATACATCAGAAACATGCAGTTACAAACCGTTGCACACTCAGTTGCCTGCTCCTGCTAAACATTCCGACACAAACACAGAATTAGCAACCACGCTAAACAGACCAACCTCTATGCTAACGGATAACGTGGCACTGCAGTCCCTCAGTTACAAACACAACTTCCGCTGCAGTTTAAACACTTTCGTGTTACATTCTAACAAAAAAAACAGCATTTTATTGTACATACAGTGGGGAGATGTAGTATTTGTTACACTTTGTTTTTTTTTGCAGGTTTGCATATATATGTATATATCATAGGTACTCTTTAACTGTGAGTGACGGAATCTAAAACAAAAATCCAGAAAAATCACACTGTATGATTTTTAAATAATTAATTTGCATTGTATTGCATGACATAAGTATATGATACATCCGTAAAGCAGAACTTAATATTTGGTACAGAAACCTTTGTTTGCAATTACAGAGATCAGATGTTTCCTGTAGTTCTTGACCAGGTTTACACACACTGTGGCAGGGATTGTGGTCCACTCCTCCATACAGACTCCTCCAGATCCTTCAGGTTTCGGGGCTGTCACTGGGCAATACACACTTTCAGCTCCCTCCAAAGATTTTCTATTTGGTTCAGGTCTGGAGACTGGCTAGGCCACTCCAGGACCTTGAGATGCTTCTTACAGAGTCACTCCTTAGTTGCACTGGCTGTGTGTTTCGGGTCGTTGTCATGCTGGAAGACCCAGCCACGATCTTCAATGCGCTTACTGAGAGAAGGAGGTTGTTGGCCAAGATCAAACCTGCAAAATCGACAGTGTATAAAATGCTTCTTCTCCCCACTGTATGTATATATGTTCCTATATTTTAACTAACATGAAACCATCATTTAACAATAACCCTTTTATTATGTGTTTTTCCACATTATAAACATTAGCGCTTAAAACACCGACCTCGCTCTGCTCACGCCTCATACAGACTGAAGCAAGAGCGCAGCGCTGACATCACAAACGACACGCCCACAAAACTCAAAGGAATAAAAAGAGAATAGAATGTGAATTAAAAATAAATAAATGAATACACTAATCTCTATTAACACCGGTTACACATACACACACACACACACACACACACACACACAAACCTGCACACCCCCCCCCCCACACACACACACACAAACTTGCACACACACATACACACACACACACAAACGTGTACACATACACACACACACACACAAAATCATTCACACACACACACAAACTTGCACACACATACACACACACACACACACACACACAAACTTGCACACATACACACACACACACACAATCATTCACACACACACACACAAACTTGCACACACACAAAATTGCACACATGCACATACGCACACACACACACACATACACACACAAACTTGCACACATACACACACACAATCATTCACACACACAAGCTTGCGCACACACACACACAGTCATTCACAAACACACAAAAACTTGTACAAATACATACACATACTCTCTCACACACACATTCACACATTCTTAAATACCTACAGACACACACACACACACACACACACACACACACAAACAATACATCTCAAAGGTGTGAACAGGTGACTAATGATCTGAATGTGGAGCTCAGAGAATCAGCTGAAGCAGAATTTATTCATATATTTAAGCTAAAAAGAAGAAATGTTCAGTTTTCACTATTTTAAATATTAAGTACAGTTTTAATACTAATGACTTTTTTTCAGATGTAAATGAATGCAGCGAGCTGAACAAGCGCATGTCTCTGTGCAAAAATGGAAAATGCATCAACACACAAGGTTCATATAAATGTCAGTGTTTGCCGGGATACACGCCATCAGAGAGACCCAACTACTGCGTTCCCATCATGCCGAGCGCTCGCACCGGCACTGAATGACCACCAGGGGATGCCACCTTCTAACTAACACACACACACACACACACACACACACACACACACACACACACAATCTCTCTCTTATTTAATCGAAGCCCATATAATCTGCACTGTATTATATCACACACACACACACACACACTCACACACACACACACACACACACACAAACATAATTCTACTTGAGATAAAGGTAAAAGTTTAACACACTTCTAATCTTATTGAGAGAAAACAGAACTGTATAAAATTGCGTTTACTGTCTTTAGGTTTTTCTCAGTTATTAAATTAGAAGGAATTTTTCATGTTTTTTTATTTTCTTGTATGTTTTTTATTTTTTATTTTAAAGAGACAAACCCTATGAACTGAAGCCTGGGGGATTAACATTCTTTTCCTCTCTTGTCCTTCCTTCCCTCTCTTTATCCACAATCCTTTGCGTCAGTTTCTTTACCACATTACCTCCACATCATATCTCCATGCCGTATTATCCAGACCATATCTCCACAGGGTATCTCCACACCATAGCTCCACACTGTATCTCCAAACCAAATCTCCACACTGTATCTCCACGCCGTTTCTTCAGACCATATCTTCATAGCATTTCTTCACATCATATCTCTACACCATATCTCCACTCTGTATCTCCATGCCATTTCTCCACACCATATCTCCACAGCGTATCTCCACACCATAGCTCCACACCATAGCTCCACACTGTATCTCCAAACCATATCTCCACACTGTATCTCCATGCCGTTTCTTCAGACCATATCTCCACAGCATATTTCCACACCATATCTCCACACTGTATCTCCACAGCATATCTCCATGCCATTTCTCCAGACCATTTCTCCACACCATATCTCCACAGCGTATCTCCACACCATAGCTCCACACCATAGCTCCACACTGTATCTCCATGCCGTTTCTTCAGACCATATCTTCACAGCATTTCTCCACACCATATCTCTATACCATTTCACCACACTGTATCTCCAAACCATATCTCCACTCTGTATCTCCATGCCATTTCTCCACATCGTATCTCCACAGCGTATCTCCACACCATAGCTCCACACTGTATCTCCAAACCATATCTCCACACTGTATCTCCACGCCGTTTCTTCAGACCATATCTTCACACCATATCTCTATACCATTTCTCCACACTGTATCTCCATGCCATTTCTCCACACCATATTTCAAAACTAAATCTTTTGAAAAACACTCAGTTCTACAATTCTACAAAAAATCTTAAAGTTTCCTCCAGAGGAATAACTGAAGAACCCTTTCTGACTCGAGTCTAGGTAGCTTCCTCTTAATAAGTTTTGAAGCAGCCATTGAAAACACTTTTAAAATAAATCTCACTATGACGTAACGTTCCACTATTAAAGCCTTCAAGCTAACAGCCTGCCTGCAAATCCGTGAATTAGTGACTAGCAGTGAGATGCGAATGCAGTGCATTGTGGGTAATATACATTGTTAGAAAGGTATTAGCATTAAGAAGAAAGCTGTTGAATGAATTCACGTTTATGATGTTGGTTTCTTTACGAATAAAGGAAAGGTTCTGTTAAGAACACGTGATGAACTCCTATCACACACTGTGCCTTGTTTTTAGAATTTTACTGCAGTGACCATGTGAGTTTTTGTATTAATAATAAAAATAAAATTCTCTGCATCTGGGACATTAAACAACAATCATTTTTTTTTAAATCCCTGCTTCCACATCGTTCCATATTTATCCTGTTTTTCTGAGAAGGAAACTGATCTGGAATCAGATCGTCGTGTTTATTTTTCTAGATCAGCTCTTCAACCTCACGTTCATGTTAGACAGGATAAAGTGCTAGCGTTAGCTATTCTGAACATGTAGCATTACAGCAGATAGCTAGCTAATAGCTTTATAAAGTAAAATTAATTTGAGCTAGCTGGCTAGCGGGACACTGAGAGAGGCTCATCACCGAGTAGCTAAATAACCAGCTAGCTACCAGAGAACACTAACATCAAACACAGCAGCATGGGGCTAACATAACATATATCAGCTAACATGCCAATTTATAGCTAGCTAATCACTGACAATCTGTTAAGTGTTCTGTATCTGATTTCAACAAAAAGTTTCCATGTTTCAATCATGTGACCCAGTAGTAGTAAATTAGCTAGCAATATTAGCCTTTTAGTTTAGTAAATTATTTAGTAGAGTAATATAGAACCCTAGAGCTAGTAAATTAGCAGAAAACAATTTAGAAACAATAACCTCCTGTGGTTACTTTAATAAGCTAGCTGTTGTAACCTTGTGTATAAGTAGTTTAGCTTGCAATAGTATCCTACTAAGTTAGCTAACTATAGTAATCTAGTAAATTAAAAAAAATACTTAGTTATATAATTATACAATAATATATTACTTTTGTACTTTAAGTAAATTAGCAAGGATTCTTTTAATAGTATTCTAATTAGCTAGCATAGAAACAGAGTACTAGAAAATGAGTTAATAGATAAATAATAGCCTGTGTTTCGCTAGTTAAAGGTAACTTGACAATCTTTGTGTAACTAGAACTAAAGCTAAAACTGTCCTTGACACATTCTACAGCTAAACTGTTAGCATACCTGCGCTGTAGCAATCAAACCCTCGCTAGTGTGAATGTCAGGTTACTTAGAGAACTGAGATAAATATGGAATGTAGCTTTTAGCCTTTAGCTTTTTTTACTCAAATGACTCGACTCTTGATGTGAAAAATGAAGTGCCATCTTGTCATATATATATCTATATCTATATCTATATATATATCTATATCTATATCTATATATATATATATATCTATATATATATATATATATATATATATATATATATATATATATATATATATATATATATATATATATATTACATGTTTTTAACCCAAATAAATTTATCTGGAGAAAAGTCTTGCCAGGTTGCAAAGCTGCTATTAAACAGCCGTGGGATTTCCTTTG
>NC_083469.1:887500-890000 GCF_030014155.1 Tachysurus vachellii
AGTTATAAAGGTTGTCAGGAGTCGATGGTGACGCGTTATATCACCACAAGCCTTATTTACAGCCAGTGTATTATTTTATTAATTAACACGGTTTAACGTACACAACAACTGCATGTAATCATGTTAATAAATAACTAATACATTTTAATAATCTATTTAATACCTGAATAACTAACAAACTTTATTTTTGTCGTATTAGAAATAGACTCCTAAATGTAGAACGTTTCTAACCTGCTAAACACAGGATACGTCTCACGGTTAGAATCACGAGAAATAAAGCCCTTTATTCTGATCACATTCCATCGCTGCTGAATTATTTCCAGTTCACGGCGGGAATGTTAGAGAGATGAAATGAGTCAGAAGTTTGTTTCCATCCCATTAGTGGTTGTGTTTATTGTGTATGTGTGCGTGAAGTATGTGTCATTTTCTCCTCTGTTAAAGGAAACACCACACACACACCACACACACACACCACACACACACACACACCACACACACACGCACACTTTTCTCAGCATGTCATGATAATCAATTGTCTGTTTTACTTCTATAATTAACATTATATGTACAGTATCCTGTGTATTTTTTTTTTTTATTTACTTTTTATTTTTTTCTTTACAGTATTTAGTTGTGAGGCACCATAAATATAAATAAATATAAATATAAATAAATAAATAAATAAATAAACGTAATATATGGTTTAAAAATAATGACTCGTATTTTTCCATTTTCCATTTAAAATCTCTTAAGTACTTTAATAATTAGGAGGTCACGACAAAGTATTTATGTTAAAACACACCAGAGAACTAACGAGTCGTCAAACACATGCGAGTGAACACAGAAATGACGACGTTGTTTAAGGAGATAAACGAGCAGGACTTTGTAGTTAAGATAAAGACGCAGCTGGACAGCAACATGTTAAAAGAGTCCAAACTAAACACTACAAAAGTGTGCACTTGTGTTAATTCAATAAAACTCATTAACAAATTATGGAGCACTAGGAGCCCAGTACAGACAAAACAGTACTGTCTATACTATAAAACTACAGTATTATAATAATACTATAAAAAATGTCCACAGTCTGATCTTAGCTGTAGGGAATTTACTACTTTAACCAGCGCTGATTGTGTAATAAATCAGACTTTATCTATTGTGTTTGTTACACATTACATTAATACTTTTTTTGTGTGTATTAAAGTTAAATACACAATTATAATTAAAATAAACTCAAGCTTTATCTTTTTTTTAAAATAGAAACCCTCCTAAAACTCAAAATAGAATAATAGGCAAAATTAATTTGCAATAAGTTTTTTATCGCCTATAATTTAGGAAAATAAATAAATAAACTTCCTTCGCAACCGGTTGTAGTGATGAGTCCAATAAAGAGGTAAACGCTAGTTTCTCAGCTTCGTGTACAGTCGGAATATTTCAGCTGTTTCTGAATCTTATTGTGGACAGAATGAAAAAAAACAACTTTTTTGTTGTTTTGTTTGTTTTTGTATAATTGTGCTGTTTAAATTGTTTGGATATAAAGTGAGAATAAAGAACTTTAACTATATAAACTGGTCTCCGGCTTTCAGTTCAGACTGTGCGATAAAAACTGCTTTTCGTTTTGAGATCGTCTCTCGTGTCGTTAGCGTTAATTGTGCCAAATGCTCTATTGCGCTCTATTTCAAACCGTGTCCTTGCTTTTAATTGTGTGATCTGAACATGTGGTTGCCGTGGTAACACTGAAACCACACTTCCCATCATCCTCAGCACATCCTATGGCACTAACTACTCCTTCTTTTTCACTTTGATTGGCATCAGTGTGTAAGTTCTGGTTTCTGTGTAACTCCGTGTCATGATTTTGTCGATGTGGTGTCCGTTGTGTTGCCTGCCACAGTCTTGCCCAGAGTATGTGCGTGTGTGTGTGTGTGTTTCTGCACTTTTGTGTGTCCTTGTCAGTGTACTTGTACATTTACACCCTACACAGTAAACCTTCTGTCACCTCTGAGGATCTCGGACAGAGTGGACTGTATTTAACACCAGCGCCACGGTGACTGGTGTTTATTCTCAAGACAATGTTTGTTATGAAAAAAACGAATGATGTGTAAATGAAGGTGAGCTTCAGGTCCTTACTGTCGTCATTAAACTCACACAACAACACAAAGTTAATGCAAATACTGTGATGGGTAAATTCTCTGCCTGCTGTCAGTTTATGCACTTTCACCTATAGTAATGTTAATCAGCTGTGTATTGCAAATGAAAAAAAAAGTGTGTGTGTGTGTGTGTGTGTGTGTGTGTGTGTGTGTGTGAAGTGCATGCACTGCAGGATGTTTGAAAGCTGTTACAGCATAACTTCCCCACTTCAAAAAGTTGATCTGCTACAGGTGAGGAAGTTGTGTGTGTGCGTGTGTGTGTGTGTGTATGTATGTGTGTGTGTGTGCGTGTGTGTACAAGCACAGGAAGATTGCTAGTTTTGGCTCGCTTATTATTTCCAAACTGCAGGGAAAATCCA
>NC_083469.1:892500-905000 GCF_030014155.1 Tachysurus vachellii
CCCATCGCGTGCAGGCCGTAAACCTGGGTGATACTTCGATGATGTCATTGCAAAACCGTCCAATCAGCCATCACGATTTGTGATCTATCATCCAGTCTTTGTTAAAGTGTCCCACTTTCAGCATGATGTTATTTCCTGCTAAGAACAAACTTATTTCAATTTCTCACTTTATTGTCTTGTTGTTTAATCACTTGACATGGAGCTGGACTCAGAGGACTCAGATGAGACTGGAGCAGAATCACATTCATCATCGTTCACTAAAGCTGCGCGTAAATGTTTTCTTGGCCAAACAAAACAAGTTCCATCAGGTTTAGAGCAGGCAGTGATTTTGTTCGTACTCGAGTACGTGCAGGTTGATGAACATCAGTCTCCCAGAAATCAGCAAGCTCCATCATGTCAGCATTATATTTAGCCACAAATTCCACAGCGGAGTTGGACAAAGGAAACAGTGCCTCCTAATCACAGCATGTGCTATTGTGGTGTCTGTGATGATCAGAGAATCATAATGATGTCATTTCCCACCTCAGGAACACAAACAACATGGAGGCAAAAGACAAAACAAGACTAACGTTATTTCTGGAGCAGATTTAACTCAACAGAAGTCGACCCAAAGGCAAAAACAATAACGATAAACCTTTAAAATTAAACCTTTACACAGTCCTTTACAGTCATTTATTTGTGTCTTGCTGCATCATAAACCGCGCCCCCGGCCGAGGGACACGTCGTTAACAGATTTAGACTCTAATCTCTACAGTAATATCTACATAAAATTAAATGAATCACGATTCAGTGTTTTATTAACGATTCAACTTTATACAAGTGATCACATGGAGTTAAAACTAAACCCTGCAGCCTCAGTGACTGCGTTAACAGGTAAAGTGCTCCAGAGATTAGTGACAGAAAAAGGTCCAATTTACAGTGATTTACAGCATGAACATGAAGAGATCTGTGATCTTAGTGACCTAGCTCTCAAGTGAACAGACACACACACACACACATACGCACACGCACACACACACTCAGAGGTTAAGACAGAACTTATAAAGCTGTTACAGTGTTTTAAATTTACAGCTCTGAGCAAATTCGGTTTTGTTCTTCTACAAGCTTCAGAAGTGTGTGTGTGTGTGTGTGTGTGTGTGTATATATATGTGTGTGTGTGTCTGTGTGTGTGCATGTGTGTATATGTATGTGTGTGTGTCCATGTGTGTATGTATGTGTGTGTGTCTGAGTGCGTGTGTGAGTGTGTCTGTGTGTGTGTGTGTGTGTGTGTGTGTATGTGTGTGTGTATGTGTGTGTGTGTGTGTGTGCATGTGTCCGTGTGTGTATGTGTGTGTGCGTGTGTGAGTGTGTCTGTGTGTGTCCCTGTGTGTATGTGTGTGTGCATTTGTGTGTGTATGTGTGTGTCTGTGTGTATGTGTGCGTGTGTCCGTGTGCACGTGTGTCCGTGTGTGTGTGTGTCCATGTGTGTGTGTGTGTGTGTGTGTGTGTGTGTGTGTGTGTGCGAGTGTGTCTGTGTGTGTATGTGTGTGTCCGTCCGTGTGTGTATGTGTATGCATGTGTGTGTGCGTGTGTGAGTGTGTCTGTGTGTCTGTGTGTGTATGCATGTGTGTGTGTGTGTATGTGTGTGTGTGCGTGTACGTGTGTGAGTGTACGTGTGTGTATGCATGTGTGTGTGTGTGTCCGTGTGTGTATGCATGTGTGTGTGTCCATGTGTGTATGCATGTGTATGCATGTGTCTGTGTGTGTGTGTGTGTGTGAGTGTGAGTGTGTGTATGTGTGTGCGTGTGTGAGTGTGTCTGTGTGTACGTGTGTGTATGCATGTGTGTGCTAACTGAACTGATGGTAAGCGATGTTGGCGTGATGTCACTCAGTGATCAGTGAGACATTTCCAGGTTGCTGGGGTTTTCTGAAGCTCTTCCTTGTTGTAGATGGAGAATGATGACGAGCTGCAGCTTCACCTGGAACACGACAGAAAAAAGCAGAAAGACGACAGATCAGCAGAGAGGTTCATTATTTTAAAGACACTTTAGAATCTTACAAACTAAAGGTTACTGCACTTCTCAAGTTCATCTAAAAATCATAAACAAACAACTAAACAAACAAATAAATAAGAAAGTAAATAAAGTAGGTACTAAAGTGAACAGAGAGGAAGAGAGCGAGAGAGCGAGAGAGCGAGAGTGAGAGAGAGATGAGTGTGAGGTTCTGTGGCGTTGAAGTCAGGTGTTTTGTCTGTTTGGTGGTTAAACACCAGCGAGCTCTGAACCCTGTGTGCAAGACGTTAGCGGCTCATGCTATCGTCTCCTCAGAGCTGATTTATGTTCCATTTTGCTGCTCTTTTGTTGTAGAGGTCAGTTGAAGGTGACGCTGAAGGTGTGGGATAAGATAACGTCATTAGACCAGCATTAGAGCGCAGCAGGAAATAGTGATTTTTAACACATCCTGTTGATGAGCTGCTGCAGAGACACAAAAACACAAAACCACACCAACACAAAACATACAGCGTATTTATCATCTGACACATGAGTGCTGAGGATCTTTACTCATTACAGGGAACTGATACACACACACACACACACACACACTTCCCTGTCACACACAGTTTCACATGGACAGAAAGTACCCAATTTTGTCATGCATTGAGCTAATTAAGCACACACACACACACACACACACACACACACACACTTCCCTGTCACACAGTTTTACATGGACAGAAAGTACCCAAATCTGTCATGCATTCAGCTAATTAAGCAAACACACACACACACACACACACACACACACTTCCCCGTCACACAGTTTTACATGGACAGAAAGTACCCAATTTTGTCATGCATTCAGCTAATTAAGCAAACACACACACACACACACACACACACACACACACACACACACACACACAAACACATACACAGTGACACATTTCCTGCATTATGTTCCAGTTTACCTTTAGATGTTGTGTGTATTTTTAGTGGCACACAGGCAGGAAACACACACTGGGAAAAGAATAGCAGGAAAACGAGACACACACACACCAACACACACACACACACCGACACACACACACACTGACACACACAAAGACACACAAATGGTTTTCATTGTTAGAGTGTACATTCCCCCGAGCGCTAATGCTAAAGAGGCTCTATGTGAACTCTATGGGGCTATTAGCGATCTGCAGAATGTTCACCCTAATGGACTTTATTATCACTGATTTCATATAAATATCAAGTCAGTGCCCCACCACTATGTGGACTTTACATACGCTGGATCTTGTTTACACAAACATTTCTGGTGTGTACCATGCAGAGCCCCTCCCACTGTCATACGGAGCCCCGCCCCCACCTCGGCCACTCAGACCACATCGCTGTTATGCTAATTCCAGCATACAGACCACTCGTCAGACTCTAAACCAGTTCTGCAACTCCATTAACTTGGAGGAGTAAACAGCATCGGTGACCAGCTACATTGCCAAGTGCATTGATGATGTGACCGTCTCCAAGACCATCACCACACGCTCCAACCAAAAGCCATGGATGGCTGCACAGGTGGCTTTATACACAATAATCCCATGAGAAACTGGCTGACCATGCAGATCAGACCCTGGCAAGATGACCACCGGGTGATGAGACTCCAACCAGGGGTAGAACATCAAGATTGATGAAGTAGCTCAGTATGAAGAGACAATCAGGCAAGGAACTCGGAAGACTGGGAGCTCGGAAGTGACATATATAGTTCAACAGAGAGAGAGAGAGTGAGAGAGAGCGAGAGAGATTAGAAAATTGTTAGCTATGATGGTAATCAGGTGATGGACAATGTAAATTATGTGCAAAGTGCAAACAGGGACTCAGGCTTCCTGGGATGTAAAGCGTCCCACCACTCCACAGTCTGCAGACCTGAGTGACTTCTGAGGGGGGGTAAGGAGACAACATCCAGACATCCCAGTTCACCAAACACTCTGTGACCAGGAACCCTCCAGATCTGCTCCTTTACCTAAGAGAATTATTCATAAGAAGCTGAACTAAACAAATGTGAGTTTATCCTGGACTTAAACACTGAGACTGTGTCTGAGTCCCGAACACTAATTGGATGTCTGCTCTATAACTGTGGGGCTCTGTGAGAAAAAGCTCTGCCAAATATCCTGCACCGTTTGATTGAAGTAGGTGTGACGGATCATAAAAAAAAAACAAAAGATCTCTTAGGTACTGTGGTGTGAGACCATTAATTAGGTTAATAATAGTGTTTTATAATCAATGTGAAACTTGACTGGAAGCCAATACAATGAGTATAAGATAGAGGTGATGTGTTCATATCTTCTGGTTCTAGTTAGGACTCTAGCTGCTGTGTTCTGGACTAACTGGAGCTTGTTTATGCTCCTACTGGAACATCCAGACAGTAAAGCATTACAATAATCCAACCTACAGCGTCTGTAAATAACAATTAGAGGAACTGACTCAGTAGACTTATTTTTTGTGTCTACATACGTTATGTTAGTATGAAAAACTCTGAATGGGTTAAACATGTGTCTAGATTCTTGCTTGACATCGAGCTTATCATCCTGAATAACTGCGACACCTCCTCCCCCGCCTGTTATTCGTGGCTGATGTATATAACTATAACCGGGTGGACAAGCTTCGTTTAAGCTTCGACAAACTGGTTTGGTTTGACTCATCTATATTGTGAACCCTGGGTGACGACTCAATGCAGCTAGCAGACGGTCAGATTAGCCTGCTTGTCTGCTCCCTGGCCCTGGCTCTGGATTGTTAACTAGGCCTGTTCTTAAACTATGTGCTATACTGCACGAAATGAGAGCAGCACCTTCCCATGTGGGATGGACACCGTCCCGTCCTAACAGGCCAGCCTTGCCCTCAAAAGTGCTCCAATTATTTATGAAGCCCACATTGTTTTTGGAGCACCACCTGGACATCCAGCAGTTCAGCGACCATAACCTGCTGTAAGCTACATCGCCAGAGCATACAACAGCATCGGACATCGCCTTCGCCAATTTACACACCTCTACAAAATTACTCTTAGTAATCTCTGACTGACGAAGGCGTATATCGTCAGCTCCTACATGGAAAACTACCTTTGAGTACCGGCACCCTGGCTCCTGGAATACACCTAACCAGTGCTGCTGGAGCCCCTAAAGGGGGTTAGCTAATTTCACATGCCTTAAGATGGAGTCTCCTATAACCAGAGCTCTTTCAGGTTTCTCAGCGGGCGCTTCACTGAGGAGAGCAAACCTGATAGACATGTGAAGTAGAGAGGTGTGGTGCTCCCGTGGGCAAGCCTTCGCGTTAGCTTTGGCTTTGTGACTTTGCCGCCGAGTCATCACCCATTTGCCCTGCTGTGAGCTAACTAACATACACTTATCACAAGTAAAATTAATGCTAATGACAGAGGAAGAATTAATAAACATGCCGCAGCTCACACACATGATTACGTGCCTTTGACTTGAATCAGAGTGGAATATTTAAAAGATCCAAAGAGCGTTTCCTCCGCTACCTGTTTGAAGACAGGAAACAAAAAAGCATCTCCAGAAGAAGAGGAATAAAATTAACTGCGATAGAAAAGTAAAGAATTTAATAAATGAAAGCGACAACATAAAATAACCAAAAAGAGAAAATAAAAAAATGTATAATTTAAACACTGAGACAGGCACGAAAACTCGTTGCAACCGATTCAAACAATAAAGACACTTACGTACGAATGCTGTACATAGACTTTAGTTCAGCATTTAACACAATCATCCCTCAACACCTGATTGGGAAGCTGGGCCTGCTGGGACTGAACACCTCCCTCTGCAACTGGATCCTGGACTTCCTGACTGGGAGACCTCAGTCAGTCTGGATCAGGAACATCATCTCCAGCACCACCATACTGAGCACTGGAGACCCTCAGGGCTGCGTGCTCAGTCCACTGCTGTTCACCTTGCTGGCTCACGACTGTGCAGCAATGCACTTAAGTCCTTAGTTCTGTGTGTGTTCTGTGTAGCTCTGCGTTGTTCTATGTAGCTATGTGTTTGTTCTATGTAGCTCTGTGTTTGTTCTATGTAGCTCTGTGTTTGTTCTATGTAGCTCTGTGTTTGTTCTGTGTAGCTCTGTGTTTGTTATATGTAGCTCTGTGTTTGTTCTATGTAGCTCTGTGTTTGTTTTATATAGCTCTGTGTTTGTTCTATGTAGCTCTGTGTTTGTTCTATGTCGCTCTGTGTTTGTTCTATGTAGCTCTGTGTTTGTTCTGTGTAGCTCTGTGTTTGTTCTGTGTAGCTCTGTGTTTGTTTTATATAGCTCTGTGTTTGTTCTACGTAGCTCTGTGTTTGTTCTATGTCGCTCTGTGTTTGTTCTATGTAGCTCTGTGTTTGTTCTATGTAGCTCTGTGTTTGTTCTATGTCGCTCTGTGTTTGTTCTATGTAGCTCTGTGTTTGTTCTATGTAGCTCTGTGTTTGTTCTGTGTAGCTCTGTGTTTGTTATATGTAGCTCTGTGTTTGTTATATGTAGCTCTGTGTTTGTTTTATGTAGCTCTGTGTTTGTTATATGTAGCTCTGTGTTTGTTCTGTGTAGCTCTGTGTTTGTTATATGTAGCTCTGTGTTTGTTATATGTAGCTCTGTGTTTGTTCTGTGTAGCCCTGTGTTTGTTCTATGTAGCTCTGTGTTTGTTCTGTGTAGCTCTGTGTTTGTTCTGTGTAGCTCTGTGTTTGTTCTGTGTAGCCCTGTGTTTGTTATATGTAGCTCTGTGTTTGTTCTGTGTAGCTCTGTGTTTGTTCTGTGTAGCTCTGTGTTTGTTCTGTGTAGCCCTGTGTTTGTTATATGTAGCTCTGCGTTTGTTCTGTGTAGCTCTGTGTTTGTTCTGTGTAGCTCTGTGTGTGTTCTGTGTAGCCCTGTGTTTGTTATATGTAGCTCTGTGTTTGTTCTGTGTAGCTCTGTGTTTGTTCTGTGTAGCTCTGTGTTTGTTCTGTGTAACTCTGTGTTTGTTATATGTAGCTCTGTGTTTGTTCTGTGTAGCTCTGTGTTTGTTCTGTGTAGCTCTGTGTTTGTTATATGTAGCCCTGTGTTTGTTCTGTGTAACTCTGTGTTTGTTATATGTAGCTCTGTGTGTGTTCTGTGTAGCCCTGTGTTTGTTATATGTAGCTCTGTGTTTGTTCTGTGTAGCTCTGTGTTTGTTATATGTAGCTCTGTGTTTGTTCTGTGTAGCTCTGTGTTTGTTCTGTGTAGCTCTGTGTTTGTTCTGTGTAACTCTGTGTTTGTTATATGTAGCTCTGTGTTTGTTCTGTGTAGCTCTGTGTTTGTTATATGTAGCTCTGTGTTTGTTCTGTGTAGCTCTGTGTTTGTTCTGTGTAGCTCTGTGTGTGTTCTGTGTAGCCCTGTGTTTGTTATATGTAGCTCTGTGTTTGTTCTGTGTAGCTCTGTGTTTGTTCTGTGTAACTCTGTGTTTGTTATATGTAGCTCTGTGTTTGTTCTGTGTAACTCTGTGTTTGTTATATGTAGCTCTGTGTTTGTTCTGTGTAGCCCTGTGTTTTACATTTACATTTACATTTACAGCATTTGGCAGACGCCCTTATCCAGAGCGACGTACGCCCTGTGTTTGTTCTGTGTAGCCCTGTGTTTGTTATATGTAGCTCTGTGTTTGTTCTGTGTAGCCCTGTGTTTGTTATATGTAGCTCTGTGTTTGTTCTGTGTAGCTCTGTGTTTGTTCTGTGTAGCTCTGTGTTTGTTCTGTGTAGCTCTGTGTTTGTTCTGTGTAGCTCTGTGTTTGTTCTGTGTAGCTCTGTGTTTGTTCTGTGTAGCTCTGTGTTTGTTCTGTGTAGCTCTGTGTTTGTTCTGTGTAACTCTGTGTTTGTTATATGTAGCTCTGTGTGTGTTCTGTGTAGCTCTGTGTTCTATGTTCTATTTCATTGTTTTTAATGTTATTAAATCATTTACAACATTCTAAAAAGACACAACTATATATATATAAGATGAAAAATAAGTAAATAAAATGAAAAAAAAAAGAAAAGTAAAATATATAACAAAATGTATTAATCAGAGTGGATTCTCTGTGTGTCAATATCAGGCAGGAGTCACTTTCACACACACAACCTTTACTGCAGGAGGAACTGAGAGTGGACCACGCACACGCGCACACACACAAGCACACACACACACACACACACACACACACACACACACACAGAGCAGTGTGCAGTCATAACTTCTGCTGCATCTCACGAAACTTTCAGTTCACTGTTTTCTCACACAGTGTTTATACACACACACACACACACACACACACACACACACACACACACACACACACACACTGCCTCATCCTGTGCTCTTTGTCCCACCTCTGTGTGTGTGTGTGTCTGTGTGTGTCTGTGTGTAAAAAACCCTAAACCCCATGAATATGTGCTTGAGTGACATCACAGGCTCAAACATCACAAGGCTGTCAATCAAAAGTACTCTTTAGAATATTAAGCTCCGCCCATCAGAGCATCCTTAGTATAGTGAGTTCAGCTTGTTCTTTGAACATTTTCTTTCTTTCTTTCTTTCTTTCTTTCTTTCTTTCTGCTGAATATTAATTAAACACTTCAGCTTTACACATTTCCTGTGACTTATAATATGTTACAATCAAAATATGTATTATTGATTCCTAATGATTTGATTTTTAATAAAACCTTCAGTGGTCCATTGAAGCTGTACAAATGTTGTTTATTAGACTGAGTCACTGCTCAATGTGTAGAAGTGAGCGTTATTTCTTTCAGTTCATTGGGCCAGAGAGATCACACGCCATCTGTGGAAAACCCTCACTCACACACACACTCGCGCACACACACACACACACGCACACACACACACACACACTCGCACACACACACTCGCGCACACACACACACTCGCACACACACACACTCGCACACACACACACACACTCGCACACACACACACTCGCACACACACACACTCATGCAGCCTGTTTACTATGAAGCTCAAAGATGGCGAGGTTCTGCTGTTTCTCCTCTTGTGCAGCGCATTAATCAAATATAAACTCATGAAATCAAACCTAACTGAAATTAAAAGAAAAAAAGACACAACATCTGCTGATGGACATCGAGATTGATTTGTTTTCCCTTCCTTCGACAGCACTGCATTAATCAACCTGCGAGGTTTTGAGAGACTTTTATCGCAAGACACGAGGAGGAACGACGATCCGATGGGACTGATTAAAACTCAGTGAGTTCGGAGGCCTGAAGGTCATGGGGTCGTTCACGCTGGGGAAAGCGGCACCGTTGGAGCTGCTGTTAGACGCCTGTATCACTGCGTTCGGTGAGTTTTCAGATCTGCACATGAACGTTAATGTGGTCAAGTTTCCTCCATTGTGTGTGTGTGTGTGTGTGTGTGTGTGTGTGTGTGTGTGTGTCTGATATGGTGAAGGAGTCTCCAGTTACAATTATACGTATTTCTTATTTCTTTTGTCTTTTTTTTGCAGTTTCTTTTTTAGCTGATGTTCTTAGCTGATGTAGTGAGAAACTGAGGAGTCACATGATCAAGTTTCAGCCTTCTATTTGTATTAAACTATGTCTATAACACTGTGTGTGTGTGTTTGTGTTTCTGGGTGTAGATGATGAAGGAAAACTAAACGGTATTCATCTCCCCCGAACTCTCCTGCTAATGCACCGATGGTACGTCTCATCTCAGGAGCTGGCGAGAAAACTCCTCATCATATATCCTTTACCTGCATTATTTATTTATTTTTACTTGTGTGTATGTAGTTGACTGTACGTGCGTGTGTGTGTGTGTCCTTAACGAGCGTGTACGTATCGGGACAGTACAGGAGATGACAGCGAGCGGATGAGGCTGAAGATCTGCTATTTAATGAGGTATTTATCATTAGCATAACAGCATAAATCTTGCTAGTTACTCATCCACTTCCTTAATGTCAGTTCATTAGATAGCACTAAAGATGTAGCACTAATGCTAATACACTGTTAAGCCAAAGTCTGTGGAGGCCAAAGAAGAGTAGCTGGTGGTGATGTCATATCCTCTGGATTGTGATTGGTCCATTAAATTTGTGCTCAGACACTTTAAGCTCCACCTCCATTCAGAGCACGTTCATTGCAGATTGACTTGAACTTCAAGCTTCAAGTCTTTAACCTGTAACTTAAGTCTGATTCCATAGCTTTAACTTGACTCACATTCAAACTCAGATTGGACTCAGATTGGACTCAGATTGGACTCAGATTGGACTCAGATTGGACTCAGATTGGACTCGTCACAGCACCACAGCTCCAGTCCCACTGACTGACTTGAGATTGAATGATTATGACTCACAGTTTGACTGATTCAAACGTCTGCTCCATCTTCAAGGCTTCTGTTCTGTTCTCTGACATCAACACAGCTTCAAATCTGACTCTCAACTTGTCCTTCAAAAGTCTTTCACTCATAACTGAACTCAGACTGGAAAGAATGAAGGGTTCTTTTTATTTTTTCCCTTTTCAGTTCCTTTTTATCTTTTTTTTTTTTTTTTTCCCTTTCCCTCCTTTTTGGTTTCGTTTAAGGAAAAAATATATTGTGTGTTTAAAACACTTGAAGAGGTCCCAAGAGATCAATATTATCAGGGACTCTTTTAATTATGGAGACATTTAGGCCACTGAAAGGCCTCAATACACACTGACCTGTACACAAACACACACACACACATACACACAAACACAGTTTTAATTCATTCATTCATTCACATATTTTCTACCGCTTATCCGAACTACCTCGGGTCACGGGGAGCCTGTGCCTATCTCAGGCGTCATCGGGCATCAAGGCAGGATACACCCTGGACGGAGTGCCAACCCATCACAGGGCACACACACACACACACTCTCATTCACTCACACAATCACACACTATGGACAATTTTCCAGAGATGCCAATCAACCTACCATGCATGTCTTTGGACCGGGGGAGGAAACCGGAGTACCCGGATGAAACCCCCGAGGCACGGGGAGAACATGCAAACTCCACACACACAAGGTGGAGGCAGGAATCGAACCCCCAACCCTGGAGGTGTGAGGCGAACGTGCTAACCACTAAGCCACCGTGCCCCCCACATTTTTAATGATCTCTGTATTTTCTTTTCATGAAAAGATGAAGCAATTTGATTATAAATCTACAGAACTCTATTTGACCGAATTGAGGGACTAACACTCTGTGTGTGTGTGTGTGTGTGTGTGTGTGTGTGTGTGTGTGTGTGTGTGTAGGTACTGGATTGTAGAGTTCCCTGCTGAGTTCGATCTGGATCTTGGTCTGATTCGACTGACGGAGGAGTTTAGAGACGTAGCGGCACAGCTGGGCTGTGACCAACACCTCCGTCTGCTTGACATCTCCACCATGTGAGCAGACACACACACACACACACACACACACACACACACACACACACTCCTCTCTCTGTATCCATTAGCACACTGTTAGATCTCTGTCTAATAAATTAGTCATCATTGACCCTTGCAGATTAAAAGATGGCTCTGATGGAGATGAACGCTGCTCTGATTGATCTTAATATCACTGCATTGTGTGATGTGTTCATTTCTCTCCTGAACTCTAATAAATGACTCCTCCCATCATTCACAGCAATTAAACACATTAGTCTCTTATGGATTTCTTCTCTAAGAATAAAGGATTATGTTCCAAGTCCTGAGTGTTCCTGATGAGGGGTTCGTGTGGTCTTCTCGTGAGTGTAGAAGCTCAGGGTCTTCTGGGTCCCATGTTCTCTCTGATCTACATCCACAGTGCTGTGTTAAAGGGCTACAGACAGACATGTATATGACATTAGGGACATCTAATGAGACACTTTTCCCAATATTCCCAGTTCCAATATTCCCAGTTCCTTATATCTACAGAATCCTTTATTGTGAGTGCTCTGTTTTAGGGTCTGATGTCCTGGAGCCCTACGTATTTTCTCAGCATTACATATTCCCAGGTTCTTGTGTTTTTTTTAGGTTCCTTTTATTTCCTTGTATACAGGTAGTTTTAAATCCTCAGGTGTTCCAGGTCTCGAATCTTCTCAGGATCTTACTGTCCTCTCTTCACCTCCTCAACATCCCAACATCACTAACATTAGTGTCACTGATGCTCTTGTAGCTGAATGATCACTAATCTCCACAGCCACAATCCAACATCTGGTGGAGAACCTTCACAGAGGAGAAGAGTGGCGCTGTTTAGAACAGCAGAGGAACACATCTGACTTTTCCCAAAATAAAATCATCAAGAATCTATATTTAGGATTCTAGACAAACAAAAGGTGATCTTTTATCAGCCGTGACTGAGAGAGCAGCCATGTTTGTCTTTCCTGTTAGAAAGTATCACGGTGAGGAAAACTTACAGAAAGACGTGAGGGAGGAATTTAGGACCCTGTGAATGTCGACTCTCTGTGAGGTCAGACTAAGACCTGTAGAAATATGCAATATACAAATAATTTACCTTTTAATACCTCTGTCTCTCTCTCTCTCTCTCTCTCTCTCTCTCTCTGTC
>NC_083469.1:910000-912500 GCF_030014155.1 Tachysurus vachellii
GTCCCACTTTTGCCCTTTTCAGCGCAATGAACATACCTACAGACACAAAAATGTACACGTAAAATATCCACTAACACACACACCCAAAACACACACATCCGCCCCCCCCCCAAAAAAAAGATGAGATTTATGAGCTGTCTTTACTGAGAGAGCCACGAAACACCAAATCTGTGGTGAGCACACACACACACACACACACACACACAAGCACACACACAAATTGGGCATTGCATTTCATTAGGCCTCCAGAAAAGAAAAAAAAGCCAAACATTTGTAAATATTTCACACTTTTGATATGCCTTTGCCTAGCAGAGGGCAAAATATGATCTACCGAAATGATGCTACACACACACACACACACACACACACAGTCAAACACTGTTCAAAGCACTGAGCATTGCAATTCAGTTGGCCTCCAGACAAAAAAAAAAAGCTACACATTTGTAAACATTTCACACACACACACACACACACGCACACACACACTCATACACACATGCACACACATGCATGCACACACAAACACACACACATATTGGGCATTTCATTAGGCCTCCAGAAAAAAAAGCCAAACATTTGTAAATATTTCACACTTTTGATATACCTTTGCCTAGCAGAGGGCAAAATATGATCTACCGAAATGATGCTACACACACACACACACACACACACACACAAGCACTGAGCATAGCAATTCATTAGGCCGCAAGAAAAAACAAAAGCTACTCATTTGTAAATATTTCACACTTGTTAGATGCATTTGTCCAGCTGGGGGCAAAATCTGATCTACCAAGAAGCTTTACACACACACACACACACACACACACACGCATTGGGCATTGCAATTCATTGGGCCTCCAAAAAAACAAAAACAATCATTTGTAAATATTTCACACTTGTTATATGCATTTGTCCAGCTGGGGACAATATCTTCTCTTCTCTTCTTCTTCTACCAACAATCTTTACACACACACACACACACACACACACACACACACACACACACACACACACGTTGTGTTTTCATATTCAAATCATATTTGTTTCCTCTCTCTTATTTCTGAATTTAGTTGCATCAGTCAGCTTTGGCCTGGAGATATGCTGAGTAATGTTTGACATTTATCAGTCAGTGGTTATCCAAAATAATATTTAATAATTTCTGCTTATTTTACTCAAAACATGGCAAAATTTCATAAGGGTTATCGTTCATAAATTAAGTATAATAAAACAAAACATAAGGAGATAAACAAAGTTTTATTCACATGAAATTATGGCATGTTTTTGATTGTGTGTGTGTGTGTGTGTGTGTAGCCTGTTGTTCGTTGATCAGATGACATCAGGTGGGCAAAATACATATTACAAGTGTAAAATTTATATTATACACAGAATGGTGCTAATTGTAGAATTTTTGATTTATAAGCATTCAAGTCAATTTGGCCTGAAAAAACACAGGTTTTATTATTTGCTGACATTAAAAATGGTCAAAATGGTTTCAAAACAATCTTCCTGCCCTTGAAATATACCAGCCTGTAATCGTGCATTAACTTTTGTGCCTCTCTTTTTTTTTTTTACTAAAAAATGAGGCATTTTTGTATATAAATAAGGTTTATTATACCAAATATATATATATATATTTTGCAAAATATATGTTAATATGTTGGAAACAAGTTAGACTAAAAAGGTAAAAAAAAAAAAAAGGCTATCATATATAGTTCATTTTTTATAAGCAGTCAAAACAGACAAGGTCAAGTTGACTCAGCACTCCTAATTTGTATAGGAGGACAACACAAGGGTTAAATAAATAAATAATTATTCTATTATTCATGTATTCTTACATTTGCAATTTTTTTTTAGCTTTCACTGGATCTCTACTACACAGAAGATGAGATTTATGAGCTGTCTTTACTGAGAGAGCCACGAAACACCAAATCTGTGGTGAGCACACACACACACACACACACACACACACACACACACACACACACACACACACGTGTGTGTGCACACAGAGTAAAGAGGGCAGATAGAAAGAATCAGAATAAAGTTACAGTCACAGAATAAACCTCTTTTCTGTTGGTATTGATTATGAATTTATAAAATAGAGTTCAGAAGTTTGGAATTTAATTCATTGTTTTTCTGAAATAAAATAGTGTCAAATTTTTGTTTTTACAATTTCTGTTTTCCAAATTTAAATTGTAATTTATAATGTGGATTTTAAACTAGATTTGTGAATTTATTGCATATTGGAGTCTGGAATGTTTAGACTTGAGAATTAAAATTAGTAAATGAAATTAGACCGAAGAATGAATCTGTGATTTTAAGATGGAGTGTGAGGTTCATGTGGAAGTGATATTGTAAAGTTAGAATGTTCTCCATCATCTCAGCTGTAATCATGTGATTTATTTCAAGCCCACTTCTCCAACCACACCGAATAAGACTCACGCTCCTCTGGACTGGGCTTCAGGAGTGACGACTAAACCCGATCCTTCTGTCGTCAACA
>NC_083469.1:917500-942500 GCF_030014155.1 Tachysurus vachellii
TTTATAATATAGTGTTTATAATATAGTGTTTATAATATAGTTTATAATATAGAGTTTATAATATAGAGTTTATAATATAGAGTTTATAATATAGAGTTTATAATATAGAGTTTATAATATAGTGTTTATAATATAGTGTTTATAATATAGTTTATAATATAGAGTTTATAATATAGAGTTTATAATATAGTGTTTATAATATAGTTTATAATATAGAGTTTATAATATAGTGTTTATAATATAGAGTTTATAATATAGAGTTTATAATATAGAGTTTATAATATAGAGTTTATAATATAGAGTTTATAATATAGTGTTTATAATATAGAGTTTATAATATAGTGTTTATAATATAGAGTTTATAATATAGTTTATAATATAGAGTTTATAATATAGAGTTTATAATATAGTGTTTATAATATAGAGTTTATAATATAGAGTTCATAATATAGAGTTTATAATATAGTGTTTATAATATAGAGTTTATAATATAGAGTTTATAATATAGAGTTTATAATATAGAGTTTATAATATAGAGTTTATAATATAGTTTATAATATAGAGTTTATAATATAGAGTTTATAATATAGTGTTTATAATATAGAGTTTATAATATAGTGTTTATAATAGTGTTTATAATATAGAGTTTATAATAGTGTTTATAATATAGTGTTTATAATATAGAGTTTATAATATAGAGTTTATAATATAGTGTTTATAATATAGTGTTTATAATATAGAGTTTATAATATAGAGTTTATAATATAGTGTTTATAATATAGTTTATAATATAGAGTTTATAATATAGAGTTTATAATATAGTGTTTATAATATAGTGTTTATAATATAGAGTTTATAATATAGTGTTTATAATAGTGTTTATAATATAGAGTTTATAATAGTGTTTATAATATAGTGTTTATAATATAGAGTTTATAATATAGAGTTTATAATATAGTGTTTATAATATAGAGTTTATAATATAGAGTTTATAATATAGTGTTTATAATATAGTGTTTATAATATAGTTTATAATATAGAGTTTATAATATAGAGTTTATAATATAGTGTTTATAATATAGTGTTTATAATATAGTTTATAATATAGAGTTTATAATATAGAGTTTATAATATAGTGTGTAATTGTTGTTTGTTTAAACGTTAAGTTCTCTCACATCTTCAGGACACAGACCCACTCACACACTGGTGAAACAATAAACACTGTGTTCTTGTGTTTATTTACAGATTGTGGTGTTAATTGTCATAAACAGTGTCGTGAGTTGTTAGTGTTAGCGTGTCGGAGACTTCCACGTTCCCCCTCACTCTGCAGCGTCTCACCTGGAGCTCACAGCTCATTACCCAGCAGCCCCACACTGCCCACCTCTAAAGGTTAGTGCAACACACACACACACACACACACACACACACACACACACACACACACAGAACAATGACATCATGACATCACAAAACATTACAAATACTAAAGACTTGAATTCCACTTGTGTTGATCCCATAGTGTTGTCGTGTTGTGTTGATCTCATGTTGTGTTATTGTGTTGTGTAGAACTCCAGTTGTGTTGATCTCATGTTGTGTTGTTGTGTTGTGTTGATCTCATGTTGTGTTGTTGTGTTGTATAAAACTCCAGTTGTGCTGATCTAATGTTGTGTTGTGTAAAACTCCAGTTGTGTTGTTGTGTTGTGTTGATCTCATGTTGTGTTGTTGTGTTGTGTTGATCTCATGTTGTGTTGTTGTGTTGTGTTGATCTCATGTTGTGTTGTTGTGTTGATCTCATGTTGTGTTGTTGTGTTGATCTCATGTTGTGTTGTTGTGTTGTGTTGATCTCATGTTGTGTTGTTGTGTTGATCTCATGTTGTGTTGTTGTGTTGATCTCATGTTGTGTTGTTGTGTTGTGTTGATCTCATGTTGTGTTGTTCCCATATTGTGTTGTTGTGTTGTGTTGATCTCATGTTGTGTTGTTGTGTTGTGTAGAACTCCAGTTGTGTTGATCTCATGTTGTGTTGTTGTGTTGTGTAGAACTCCAGTTGTGTTGATCTCATGTTGTGTTGTTGTGTTGATCTCATGTTGTGTTGTTGTGTTGTGTTGATCTCATGTTGTGTTGTTGTGTTGTGTTGATCTCATGTTGTGTTGTGTTGATCTCATGTTGTGTTGTGTTGATCTCATGTTGTGTTGTTGTGTTGTGTTGATCTCATGTTGTGTTGTTGTGTTGTGTTGATCTCATGTTGTGTTGTGTTGATCTCATGTTGTGTTGTTGTGTTGATCCCATGTTGTGTTGTTGTGTTGTGTTGATCTCATGTTGTGTTGTTGTGTTGATCTCATGTTGTGTTGTGTTGATCTCATGTTGTGTTGTTGTGTTGTGTTGATCTCATGTTGTGTTGTTGTGTTGTGTTGATCTCATGTTGTGTTGTGTTGTTGTGTTGTGTTGATCTCATGTTGTGTTGTTGTGTTGTGTTGATCTCATGTTGTGTTGTTGTATTGTGTTGATCTCATGTTGTGTTGTGTTGATCTCATGTTGTGTTGTTGTGTTGTGTTGATCTCATGTTGTGTTGTTGTGTTGTGTTGATCTCATGTTGTGTTGTTGTGTTGTGTTGATCTCATGTTGTGTTGTTGTGTTGATCTCATGTTGTGTTGTGTTGATCTCATGTTGTGTTGTGTTGATCTCATGTTGTGTTGTTGTGTTGTGTTGATCTCATGTTGTGTTGTTGTGTTGTGTTGATCTCATGTTGTGTTGTGTTGTTGTGTTGTGTTGATCTCATGTTGTGTTGTTGTGTTGTGTTGATCTCATGTTGTGTTGTTGTATTGTGTTGATCTCATGTTGTGTTGTGTTGTGTTGATCTCATGTTGTGTTGTTGTATTGTGTTGATCTCATGTTGTGTTGTGTTGATCTCATGTTGTGTTGTTGTGTTGTGTTGTTGTGTTGTTGTGTTGTGTTGTTGTGTTGTGTTGATCTCATGTTGTGTTGTGTAGAACTCCAGTTGTGTTGATCTCATGTTGTGTTGTTGTGTTGTGTAGAACTCCAGTTGTGTTGATCTCATGTTGTGTTGTTGTGTTGTGTTGATCTCATGTTGTGTTGTTGTGTTGTGTTGATCTCACCCTTCTGGTTTCTTCTCCAGATGAAGACGAGGTGTTTGAGTTTCCCTCCGTGTCTCCTTCAGGGTCGGATTTAGAGACTAAATCCATCACTCTGGTCACTGGTTCTGCTCAGAGGATCTCAGTTCGCTTTCAGAGAGCCACCACGAGTCAGGCCACGCAGACGGATCCCCTGTGGCCCGATAACACCTGGAGCGAGTCCGGTTCTGGGTCACACACCTTCCCTAAAATGAGGTGCAGGCCACATCGCAAAAGTTCTAAAAATAAAGGCTTTGCTCGGTGGGAAAACGAGACGAGCGTCCACGAGAGGAGAGAATCACACAAGCAGCTGGAGGACGAGGGAAGGAACAGAGTGTCACCACTGCAGCATCAGTACGGCCAGGACGCCAAGGTGACCCGGGTTCTGGTTCTGTTCAGGGATCTACGTTCTGACCTGAGATTCATAAACTAACACTGACACATTAGATTAGATTAGATTAGATTAGATTAGATTAGATTAGATTAGGGGGCACGGTGGCTTAGTGGTTAGCACGTTCACCTCACACCTCCAGGGTTGGGGGTTCGATTCCCGCCTCCACCTTGTGTGTGTGGAGTTTGCATGTTCTCCCCGTGCCTCGGGGGTTTCCTCCGGGTACTCCGGTTTCCTCCCCCGGTCCAAAGACATGCATGGTAGGTTGATTGGCATCTCTTGAAAATTGTCCGTAGTGTGTGAGTGTGTGAGTGAATGAGAGTGTGTGTGTGTGTCCTGTGATGGGTTGGCACTCCGTCCAGGGTGTATCCTGCCTTGATGCCCGATGACGCCTGAGATAGGCACAGGCTCCCCGTGACCCGAGGTAGTTCGGCTAAGCGGTAGAAGATGAGTGAGATTAGATTAGATTAGATTATTGAGGACAATAGAATTGAATGTGTTTTACTTGCTTATGTATTTAATTTAATAGAATTTTATTTGTATATCGCACTTTTAACAACAGACTTTTTATTATCAGGGAAATAAAAATTCATAAAAAAAATGAAATAAAAATGAAAATTTGATTAGAATTTTTTTTACAATGTAAACATATATTTGTCCTTTATGTATATTAACAGTCAGAGCATTTAAAAGCAGACGCTGTATTTATTTTTAAACTGAGTTGTTGCTATTAGCATTATTTTATTGGATAAATAACTCAAAGTGAATTAGAGCAATTAAAACATCAAATGGTCTTCATCCTGAACACAGATTATAGTTTAATGAGCTGGATTTCAAGTCTCAGTGACACACTACAGTTTCCAGTCTCAACATTACGACTAATTAATCAGGATAAACAGTGTGTGCTGGATCAAGTGCTGTTCCATAGCAGTGAGGGTGGAGGTCATGTTGAATGTCAGCACTCGATGTTGTGATTGTCACACTCGATGTTGTCACACTCAATGTTGTCACACTCGATGTTGTCACACTCGATGTTGTGATTGTCACACTCAATGTTGTCACACTCGATGTTGTGATTGTCACACTCGATGTTGTCACACTCGATGTTGTGATTGTCACACTCGATGTTGTCACACTCAATGTTGTCACACTCGATGTTGTCACACTCGATGTTGTGATTGTCACACTCGATGTTGTCACACTCAATGTTGTCACACTCGATGTTGTGATTGTCACACTCAATGTTGTCACACTCGATGTTGTGATTGTCACACTCGATGTTGTCACACTCAATGTTGTCACACTCGATGTTGTCACACTCGATGTTGTGATTGTCACACTCGATGTTGTCACACTCAATGTTGTCACACTCGATGTTGTGATTGTCACACTCAATGTTGTCACACTCAATGTTGTCACACTCAAGGTTGTGATTGTCACACTCAATGTTGTCACACTCGATGTTGTGATTGTCACACAATGTTGTCACACTCTATGTTGTGATTGTCACACTCAATGTTGTCACACTCAATGTTGTCACACTCAATGTTGTGATTGTCACACTCGATGTTGTCACACTCAATGTTGTCACACTCGATGTTGTGATTGTCACACTCAATGTTGTCACACTCAATGTTGTCACACTCAATGTTGTGATTGTCACACTCAATGTTGTCACACTCGATGTTGTGATTGTCACACAATGTTGTCACACTCTATGTTGTGATTGTCACACTCAATGTTGTCAGCACTCGATGTTGTGATTGTCACACTCAATGTTGTCACACTCGATGTTGTGATTGTCACACTCAATGTTGTCACACTCAATGTTGTCACACTCAATGTTGTGATTGTCACACTCAATGTTGTCACACTCAATGTTGTCACACTCAATGTTGTGATTGTCACACTCGATGTTGTCACACTCGATGTTGTGATTGTCACACTCAATGTTGTCACACTCAATGTTGTGATTGTCACACTCAATGTTGTCACACTCGATGTTGTGATTGTCACACTCAATGTTGTCACACTCAATGTTGTGATTGTCACACTCGATGTTGTGATTGTCACACTCGATGTTGTCACACTCAATGTTGTGATTGTCACACTCGATGTTGTGATTGTCACACTCAATGTTGTCACACTCGATGTTGTGATTGTCACACTCAATGTTGTCACACTCAATGTTGTCACACTCAATGTTGTGATTGTCACACTCAATGTTGTCACACTCGATGTTGTGATTGTCACACAATGTTGTCACACTCTATGTTGTGATTGTCACACTCAATGTTGTCACACTCAATGTTGTCACACTCAATGTTGTGATTGTCACACTCGATGTTGTCACACTCAATGTTGTCACACTCGATGTTGTGATTGTCACACTCAATGTTGTCACACTCAATGTTGTCACACTCAATGTTGTGATTGTCACACTCAATGTTGTCACACTCGATGTTGTGATTGTCACACAATGTTGTCACACTCTATGTTGTGATTGTCACACTCAATGTTGTCAGCACTCGATGTTGTGATTGTCACACTCAATGTTGTCACACTCGATGTTGTGATTGTCACACTCAATGTTGTCACACTCAATGTTGTCACACTCAATGTTGTGATTGTCACACTCAATGTTGTCACACTCAATGTTGTCACACTCAATGTTGTGATTGTCACACTCGATGTTGTCACACTCGATGTTGTGATTGTCACACTCAATGTTGTCACACTCAATGTTGTGATTGTCACACTCAATGTTGTCACACTCGATGTTGTGATTGTCACACTCAATGTTGTCACACTCAATGTTGTGATTGTCACACTCGATGTTGTGATTGTCACACTCGATGTTGTCACACTCAATGTTGTGATTGTCACACTCGATGTTGTGATTGTCACACTCGATGTTGTGATTGTCACACTCGATGTTGTGATTGTCACACTCAATGTTGTCACACTCAATGTTGTGATTGTCACACTCAGTGTTGTCACACTCAATGTTATGATTGTCACACTCAATGTTGTCACACTCGATGTTGTGATTGTCACACTCGATGTTGTCACACTCAATGTTGTGATTGTCACACTCAATGTTGTCACACTCAATGTTGTCACACTCGATGTTGTGATTGTCACACTCAATGTTGTCACACTCGATGTTGTCACAGTCAATGTTGTGGTTGTCACACTCGATGTTGTGATTGTCACACTCAATGTTGTCACACTCAATGTTGTCACACTCGATGTTGTGATTGTCACACTCAATGTGTCACACTCGATGTTGTGATTGTCACACTCGATGTTGTGATTGTCACACTCAATGTTGTCACACTCGATGTTGTGATTGTCACACTCAATGTTGTCACACTCGATGTTGTGATTGTCACACTCAATGTTGTCACACTCGATGTTGTGATTGTCACACTCAATGTTGTCACACTCGATGTTGTGATTGTCACACTCTTAAGGTCTCTGGATGACTTGTTCATCTTTATTTAAATCTTCCAGTAGGATTAAAGTTCATGGATTTGGTTCCTCACCTCACAAATGTACCGTTGTTATAACTTGTCCTAGTACATCCTGCTCGTCTGACTTCCTGCACAAGGTTTGTGCACTTGATCTCAGTCTGATCCTTTCGGGAGATTTTTATCTCTGGTGCTGCTGCACTCAAGGTCCCAAAAGCGTCCAATCCTTAAATCCTCGCTTTTTCTATTGCCGTGGAAACCAGAGGGGTATTACAGGTCCCAGTCTCTCTGTCAGTGCAGGGAGATTATCTCGATCAGGGCCGCAGGAAAGACTGCAGCAGGGACAGTTAATATTGAACGGCTCTGGCAAGCTGCTGCAGGTTATTTCAGGAGCAGATGAATGGAACATCTGATCGTTTGGTAACGAGGTTAACGAGGTCACACCCTGTCCACCACAGAGCCAGTAAATCACTGCATGAATAATACTAACTGGAACGATGCCACTCATCACTGCTTTAACTGAACCCAGCAGCTTCCACACTCATTATTCAGCAGCTCACACAGTAGAGTAGAACCACCAAGACCGTGTGATCAGATGAAGTTTTTATCTTCTCTTGTTTATTCGCTCCTTTATTAAACATTCACATGTGGGATTAAATAACAATCCCATGATTTTGATCATGTGACTTAAACCTGGATTGAAGTTTTTTTCTTTTGTTTCAGATCAGCTGACTTGGTGTCTCTGAGGGCCAGATCAGGACTCGGGGGAGGTCTTCAGCACCACGGCCCAGAATGCTCTCCTCTCTGGGGTACGTTTTGAGGTGCTTCAGACCCCTGGAGTGACCCCAAAGTGTAGAAAGAGGCGAATAAACAGAGAAACCAGAGCTGCTACCCCGGGGTGCAGACGTTAATGAGGGACAGTATGACTGAAATGCTCAAGACACTGTGGATGCTGCAGAGGACTGAAGATGATTACACAACATTTTGATATTTTTCATCATCATCATCATCATATTTTACTTTGTGTTTAAAGCCAAACAGTTGCCTTGGAAGCAGAAATG
The DNA here is from genome assembly GCF_030014155.1 of Tachysurus vachellii. Classification (NCBI taxonomy): domain Eukaryota; kingdom Metazoa; phylum Chordata; class Actinopteri; order Siluriformes; family Bagridae; genus Tachysurus; species Tachysurus vachellii. The sequence goes on from NC_083469.1 coordinate 925,555, forward strand.
TGGCACAAAAGAAGCTTTTATGGTTCTGCAGGTGTTTTGGGGTAAAAGGTGTTTTTCAGGATGCTTTTATTTATTCAGGGGTGGACAAATCAGGGTTATTACGATCCAAACAGGCAAGAGAAATGAAATGCTGCGAAATGATTTGAGCTGAGTGACTGATTACTTCACTGAAATGAAGTGCATTAATACATCAGAGGAAAACAAGTGAGAGCTCAAAGCACAAAGACAAGAAGTAGAACCGACTGAAACGAGTCAATCAGATTCAGACTCCAGGGAACAAGTGGAATGTAGCGAGAGGGTGAAAGATTTGTCAAAAATCAGGGTCAGAGTCAGGGTCAGAGACAGAGTCAGGGTCAGAATTAGAGTCAGAGTCAGGGTCAGAGACAAGGTCAGAGACAGAGTCAGGGTCAGGATTAGCGACAGAGTCAGGGTCAGAGACAAGGTCAGAGTCAAGGTCAGGATTAGAGACAAAGTCAGGGTCAGAGACAAAGTCAGAGTCAGGGTCAGAGACAAGGTCAGAGACAGAGTCAGGGTCAGGATTAGCGACAGAGTCAGGGTCAGAGACAAGGTCAGAGTCAGTGTCAGAGTCAGGGTCAGGATTAGAGACAAAGTCAGGGTCAGAGACAAGGTCAGAGTCAGGGTCAGTGTCAGAGTCAGGGTCAGGATTAGAGACAAAGTCAGAGTCAGAGACAAGGTCAGAGTCAGGGTCAGAGACAGAGACAAGGTCAGAGTCAGAGACAGAGTCAAGATTAGAGACAGTCAGGGTCAGAGACAGAGTCAGGGTCAGAGACAGAGTCAGGGTCAGAATTAGAGACAGAGTCAGAGACAAAGTCAGAGACAGAGTCAGAGACAAAGTCAGAGAACAAGCGGAATGTAGTGAGGGTGAAAGTTTTGGGGTCAGAGTCAGAGTCAGGGTCAGAGTCAGGGTCAGGATTAGAGACAAAGTCAGAGACAGAGTCAGGGTCAGAGAACAAGTGGAATGTAGTGAGGGTGAAAGTGTTGGGGTCAGAGTCAGAGTCAGGGTCAGAGTCAGAGTCAGGGTCAGAGTAAAGTTATTATAACTATACATAAAAACAATACAGTTGTAATATAATTAAAAGAGAAAGGGAAGTAATAAACAAATGAATAAATTAGAAAGCTGTAGGTTTCTGACACAGTGCTGTGAGAGATATCAATCACCTGGGGATGTTGTTCAGAGGCTGTGAGAGAAACATAATCAACTGCAGACTATCAATACCTCCGCTTCATCCCACCGTCAGAGATAAACGTGCACACAGACGTGTTCTCTGTGGTCCTGAGACTGATTTGTCCACTCCTTGTGTTAAAGGTCATGTAGGAGGTGTTTGCTGTGTAAAATGAGCTTCTTTAGTTTTGCACTAAAGCTACGAAGCTAGAAAGTAACGGCATGCTAATCCTGAAACTAGACTATTATCAAATCCTTTGCTGTGTTTGTGTGTGTGTGTGTGTGTGTGTGTGTGTGTGTGTTTGTTTGTGTTCTCAGGTTTTTTACTTGAGGTGTAAACTTTCTTTTTCATTTTGTGTCATATTCAGAGTTAAAACACTACATAAGGTTTTAGTAGAGGAGAATTTAAGCTGAACGTGTGACAGGTTTCTGGAGTTCATGCCATGGTCCAGAAGGTTGGACTGATATACTATAATGTAGTTTTGGTGTTGAGTCTGATATTAGCACGTTTATGACATCATCGAGTGGAAAATAGTCAATAACACTAATGATGTTTGAGCAGGATCTCATTATGGACTGGAGATGAAGGTACGCCGCTCAGATCAGGAGGACGTGATGAACAGATCTACACATAAACATAAACATCATAAAAAAAAGATCAGGACCTTTTAATATATGAAGATTCTTTATTAAAATAAATACAATATGTTATTACTGACGTGTCCCTGTTCTTTTATTTAAATGGTATTTTAAATATCTTTGTTTTTGAGTTCAATAAGGAAAAAACACATGAAACTTTATAAATATGTGCGAAATGTGAAACTGTCAACAGACTGAGCGGAAAAATATTAAAACATTTTAAAAATGTAAATAATCTGAAAAAATATATATTAAATGTTGTATTTTTTGTCACATTAATGAGGAAAATTTGGGGAAAAATATTGAAATGATTTAATGTTATGGATAAAAACAATAAAGAGTAAAAAATATAAAAAAGGGATTTAAGCTAAAAATTCTTCGCAAACATTTTTACTCATTTTTGTTGTTTTAAAGTCTACAGGTGCATTTCAATAAATTAGAATCTCGTGGAAAAGTTTATTTATTTCAGCAATTCAACTCAAACGGTGAAACTGGTGTATTATACACTCACGGGCCACTTTATTAGGTACATCTTACTAGTACCGGTGTGGTCTTCTGCTGCTGTAGCACATCAGAACTGCCCTCACTGGATATTTGGACCATTCTCTGTAAACCCTAGAGATGGCTGTGTGTGAAAATCCCAGTAGATCAGCAGTTTCTGAAATACTCAGACCAGCCCGTCTGGCACCAACAACCATGCCACTTTCAAAGTCACTTAAATCACCTTTCTTCCCCATTCTGACGCTCGATTTGAACTGCAGCAGATCGTCTTGACCATGTCTACATGCCTAAATGCATTGAGTTGCTGCCGTGTGATTGGCTGATTAGGGATTTGCGTTAACGAGCAGTTGGACAGGTGTACCTAATAAAGTGGCTGGTGAGTGTATAAATTCAGTACACAGACTGAAGTAGTTTAAGTCTTTGGTTCTTTTAATTGTGATGATTTTGATAACAATTCGTTATCTCAAAAAATTAGAATATGGTGACGTGTAAATCAGCTGATAAACTCAAAACTCCTGCAAAGGTTTCCTGAGTCATTAAAATTGTCTTACTTTGGTTCACTAGGCTACACAATCATGGGGAAGACAGTCATGAGGCTGATCTGTCAGTTGTCCAGAATCACTGTCACCCTTCACAAGGAGGGAAAGCCACAAACATTCATTGTTAATGAAGCTGATCACAGAGTTCTGTATACAAGCATGTTAACAGGAAGTTCAGTGGAAGGAAAAAGTGTGGAAGAAAAAGATGCACAACAGACCAAGAGAACCGCAGCCTTGAGAGGTTTGTCAAGCAAAATCCATCCAAGAATCTGGGTGAACTTCACAAGGAATGGACTGAGACTGGGGTCAAGGCATCAAGAGCCACCACACACAGACGTGTCAGGGGATTTGGCTACAAGTTGTCGTGTTCCTCTTGTTAAGCCACGACTGATCCACACACAACGTCATAGGCGTCTTATGCTGATGTCATTTTCCATGGTTAAATGACCATGGTGTTGGTGTCCCAGAAAACTCACCAGACCTGAAGCCCTTAGAGAATCTATGAGCTGTTGTCAGGAGGAAAATGAGAAACAAGAGACCAAAAAACGCAGGTGATCTAAAGGCCACTGTCAAAGAACCCTGGGCTTCCACACAGAGGTGGGAGTAAGTCACACATGTGCAAGTCACAAGTAAGTCTCAAGTCTTAACCTTCAAGTCTCAAGCAAGTCCGAGTCATTTTTTGTGAGAGTCAAGTCAAGTCAAGTCAAGTCACTGCTTTATGTCAAGCAAGTCAAGTCAAGTCGTAGCTTGAGTCAAGCAAGTCACTGACAAGTCATACAGATGTTTGATGATTTAACTAAATGTATATATTAAAGTTAAATCTACAGTATTTATGGACTATGAGAGTTTTATTTGCAACAAAAATGATTATATGCATTTATTTTTAAAAGGTCACCACATACAGGTGAGTTGTAAATACAATAAAAATCTAAAAATGAATAAAAATCAAAACTACAAAGAATAAGATGTAAATGTAACTGAAATAAGGCCAACAGCATGAAAAGTTTCAATATGCCTCAAACATGGCAGAAGACCATGGAAAAGTAGATATATATAAAAAGTACAATGGTGTCTATGCAACCAAATGGCACTTTTTGAACAGACATTCACTTTTAATGGGACATGAACACATCCTTAAATTAGATCCTTCCCTTTTAACAACAGAATAACAACAAGAAATCACGTCAACCAAAAAACGTAAATTATTGAATCACACAAACCTTGAAGTGAATTAACTATTGGAGAGAGAGAGAGAGAGAGAGAGAGAGAGAGAGAGAGAGAGAGAGAGAGAGAGAGAGAGAGAGAGATGATTGAAGTGAGTGTAATTTATTTATTAAAGGGACAGTTCACCTAAAAATGAAAATTCTGTCATCATTTTCTCGCCTTCATGATGTTACAAACCTGTATAAATGTCTTTGTTCTGATGAACACACATGTAGATATTTTGAGGACTGTTTGTAACCAAACCCTTCACGAGCCCCATTCACTTCTATAGTGGGGAAAAAGAATACTATGGAAGTGAATGGGGCTCATGAATGGTTTAGTTATAAATATTCCTTAAATATCTTCCTCCGTGTTCATCAGGACAAAGACATTTATACAGGTTTGTAACATCAAGAGGGCGAGAAAATTATAAAAGAATTTTTTTATTTTTGGGTGAACTATCCCTTTAAATTGAATGTGTGTGTGTGTGTGTGTGTGTGTGTGTGTGTGTGTGTGTGCATGCTAGACAAGAATATGGCTCTGCTTGCAACTCTGAAGTTTTTTATGTTTATATTTATGTTTTTTATATATATGTACATCCCAATAAACGACCCATACACTTTACACACAAACCCTAACACCTCAGACCAATTATAAGTGTTATTGTATAACAGCTGACATTTCCACATAAAGTGACCAAACATTTACACTACATGGCGCTTACAAAAAATTTAATTTAATAGAACTTTGTCATTAAATTGTGATCGATGTGGTCGCATTCTGCTGTTCTTCTCTTCTCATCTTACACAAAATCCCGGTATTATAATAACTTAATTATTTTTGGTGTAGCGCCTTCCATCGTCACGACCGTTAAGGTTTATTAGTTAGTGCGCGCGCTCCCTCTGCTTGTCTGCTGTGTCACGTGATTAGATTACGATCTTGTGTGCGTTTAAAAACAGATTTAAAAACAAAATAGACAAAAAGGATCAAACAAAAACAAAAAACAAGTTATTTCGAGTCATTTAACTCAAGTCCGAGTCAAGTCTCAAGTCATGAATGTCAAGTCAAAGTCAAGTCGAGTCTTTTTTTAATATTTGTCAAGCAAGTCTCAAACTTGCGACTTAAGTCCGACTCGAGTCAAGTCATATGACTCGAGTCCCCCATCTCTGGTTCCACACCACCTCAGCAGAGCCACAGACTGATGACATCCATGTCACGCTGAACTGAGGCAGTAATTAAAGCTAAAGGAGCCCAAACATGTACTGAGTACATATACAGTAAATGAACAAACTTTCCAGAAGTCCAACAATTCACTATAAAAGTTTTTTATTGGTCTTATGAAGTATTTTATTTAGTATTTTATTGGTCTTATGAAGTATTCTAATTTTTGAGATAGTGAATTGGTTTTTCTACTTCAGTCTGTGTGAATTATATAACAAGTTTATATACACAAGTTTCACTATTTGAGTTGAATTACTGATATAAATTAACTTTAATAATTAACTATTTTATTGAGATGCACCTGTATGTGATTTATTTTATTGTATTTTTTTAAGGAAAAGCATGTCATTTGAAGTGTATTATAAAATATATAAAATATATAATTTATCAACATTTTTATTCAAGTTAATTCATTTGTACTAAATAACGATATGGTGAATTTTACTATAATAATTTTGTACTAAAAATGTACAAATAAAAAAGTGTAACATTAATTTTTTTGCACATTTGTACAAGATTGAAACAAAACAAAATTGATAGAGTGTAAATTTATAATAAAACTGCGTGTGTGTGTGTGTGTGTGTGTGTCAGGGCCCCTGAGCAAGGCCATTAACCCTCAATTGCTCAGTAGTATAAATTAAAATAAGTCACTCTGGATAAGGGAGTCTGCTAAATACCTGAAATGTAAATGTGTGTGTGTGTGTGTGTGTGTGTGTGTGAGAGAGAGAGAGAGAGAGAGAGAGAGAGAAGCTTTGGCTGTACATATATATGGTCATGCCAATAAAGCTTGTTGAAATGGAGAGAGAAGCTGCTCTTATCATTGTTCATCGTGTTCACTGTTTCAGACAGATGTTTTTCTGTTCACTGTTGCTAAGCATTGAATGATGAAGTTAATCAGTCGTCATGGCAACGCTGAGACTTTCAAAGTCCATCCACCTTCACATCACCTGCATATTTAGGTGGACTCACACACACACTCACAAACACCCACTGAAACACAGACACACACACACATGCGCACACACAAACACACACACTGAAACGTACACTAAAACACAGACACACACACATGCGCACACACACAGACACCCACTGAAACACGTACACACACATGCACACACACACACACACACACACACACACACGTGCACACACAGACACACACACTGAAACACAGAGACACACACTGAAACACAGACACACACTCACACACAGACACACACGCACACACACAGACACACACACTGAAACACACACTGAAACAGACACACACACACACTGAAACACACTCTGGAACACAGACACACACAGACACACACACAGACACACACACTGAAACACAGACACACACTCTCTCTCACAAACTTAAATTGAGAACATTTACTTTCATCTTAAACTGTATGAACTTTCTCATCAGTATCCTGGAGTCTTTCCTATACAGTCTCATGGACATGTGTGTGTGTGTGTGTGTGTGTGTGTACAGTAGCATTACAGAAATATAAAAATGATTATATATATATATATATATGTATATCCCTAGTAATTGAGTCAGAGTTCCACAGCTGAGATCTGAGCCTCTCATTTCCATTATATTAACCATGTTAAAATGTACAGTGACTTGAGACAGTACTTAGACTGTTGCAGACTGATGCTAAAATCATTCAAATTCCTTATTTTTTCATTAACACCATCCTAACAGTGAAGCACGGTGGTGTAAGCATCATGCTGTGGGGATGTTATTCAGCAGCAGAGACTGGTCAGTGTTGAGGGAACTCTAAATAGAGCAAAGTACAGACATATTCTTATACCCCTTTTCCACCAGAAAGAACCGGGTGCAGGTTCGTATACGTGTCACGTGTCCCAGCAACGTTATCAAAGGCGCTAACAGTAACCCCGACCCCAGACCATACTTAAGGTACATTATCAAAGGCACTAACAGTAGCCCCGCCCCCGGCCCCGCCTTAAGGTACATTTACATTTACATTTACAGCATGTGACAGACCCCCTTATCCAGAGCGACGTACATAAGTGCTTAAATCTAACATTGAATACATTAATGCTGGCTCACTAAGTTACATACTTAAGATACCATGAGTTTAAAACATTTGTTCAAAGTTACAATGAAAAAGGCACTAACAGTAGCCCCACCCCCGGCCCCGCCTTAAGGTACATTATCAAAGGCACTAACAGTAACCCCGCCCCCAACCCCGCCCCTACTTAAGGTACATTATCAAAGGAGCTAACAGTAACCCTGTTACTATACTATACTACACTATACTATACAATACTAAACTATACGATACTATACTATAATTTACAGTACTAAACTATACTACACTACACTGTACTATTCTATACTGTACTATACTATACTATACAACACCATACTACACTACACTGTAATACTATACTGTACTATACTATACAACACCATACTACACTACGCTATACTGTACTACACTATACTAGACTATACTATATTGTACTATACTATACTACACTATACTATACTACATTATACTATACTACACTAGACTATACAACACCATACTACACTACACTATACTATACTGCACTATACTACATTATACTATACTACACTAGACTATACAACACCATACTACACTACACTGTACTATAATATACTACACTATACTAGACTACACTATACTATACTGCACTATACTATACTGTACAACACTATACTAGACTATACTATACTACATTATACTATACTACACTAGACTATACAACACCATACTACACTATACTAGACTACACTATACTGCACTATACTATACTGTACAACACTATACTATACTATATTATACTGTTATATATGCTGTATGAGACTGCATCAGTGAGAAAAAGACACAGGGCGGAGATGGAGTTAGTATGTTATTATACTATACTAAACTATACTATACTACAATACACTACACTGCAGTGTAGTATAGTACTGTACAATGCATTATAGTATAGTATAGTGTAATGTAGTATAATATAGTGTAGTATAGTATAGTATAGTGTAGTGTAGTATAGTGTAGTGTAGTGTAGTGTAGTATATCTCTAGTCTCTCACACTGCTCTGGTGTGATTTTGGTCCACTCCTCTTTCAGTCTCTTCCACAGTTCAGTGACTGCAGTGGGTTTCTTGGCCCACTTTATTTTCTTGGCCCAAATTATGTTGCCAATGATTTTTCAGTTTTCTCTTGGGTTTAGATCAGGACTTTGGCTGCCCGTTTCATTATTTAAATGTTTTCAGCTTCACAGAACTGCTTTACATTGTCCGTAGTGTGTGAGTGCGTGAGTGAATGAGTGTGTGTGTGTGTGCCCTGTGATGGGTTGGCACTCCGTCCATGGTGTATCCTGCCTTGATGCCCGATGACGCCTGAGATAGGCACAGGCTCCCCGTGACCCGAGGTAGTTCGGATAAGCGGTAGAAGATGAATGAATGAATGAATGAACTTCTCTTGCTCTGGCTGAAAGGGTCGTAACTTTGGCCTTCATCTGGACAACCTGCTGCTGGAGGGTTTCGGTCACTTTTGAACAGCTCACAATCTTGAGAGTCAGTGAAAACTGGAAAGTCAAGCTGCCAGTTAAATAGTTTGTCAGATAGGTAAAGAAATTAGCTCCAGGTGCCAGATTAACACCAATAACTAAGGTATCTGAAAGCGTTCTCTAATTTTGATCATTTTTCAAATCTCATTAAAGTTTTTTTATTCTGTTCTTCACAATATATGTAACTTTTACTCCTGTTTTACGGTGGCCGAGAAGTGCAAAACAAAATAACAAATCCGAAAACACAGTTCTATAGTTTGTGAATGGAAACTTGCCATCATCAGACGAGACACCTTTCATTCACCTGTATATCTTGAATGACAGGTGTCTTGTCCAATGATCGGTAAGTTTCCTTTCAAAAACGATACCTACCGTTTCCGGGTTGTCTGACTTGCTAATGTGTTTTCAGATTTGTTCATGTTTTGCACTTCTCAGCCACCGTACTGTTTAGATCATTTCACATAGGACTAAGCATTGACCTTGTAATGTGAAATTAGAGGTTGTCTAATTTTGATCTCTAATGTACATACTAGACTTGTCTATACTACACTATACTATAGTGGTAGTGTAGTTAATGTACTCAAGAGGTTCAGTATACTACACTATTCTATGCTTTACTATACTACAGCTAATAATGAGTAATATGCTAAACTATTAGAATAACAGAATTAGGACACAAATTTTTATATTTTCTGGAAATATTTCATAAAGTATCTGTACAGTAATAAAGCTAATAGTATTATTAGGTATTACTTAATAATACTACACTATATACTATATTATAGTTTAGCTTTACTGTGTATATACGACTACTATGACATACTACAGTGTTAGTATTAGATACACATGAAACCCATGTAGCTATATGTCTATTATGTCTACATATTTGATCACCATCAGCTCTCGCACACTCAGTCTCACACTACTGGCTGTTGCTGATCTGTTGGTGGACCATATGGAATCCTCCTTCTTCCTTCTTCTTTGCAGTTTAGTGTTGGAATGCTGGGTCTCTGCCCAGGCTCTGTGTGGCGTCTGGGCTACATGGCATTCGTCCTCAACCTCTGTGTCATCTCTTTTGCCCCAGCATCTGGATGTCTGCTACCAACTGTGATAGCCATGTCTCTCCAGAAAGTGCACAGAGACACCTCCAGGAGTCCAAAGAGCACTGGAGTTTAAGAGCTCACCGGCATTCGAAGAACCAATGCAGCCATGAGAGAGGTCCATGAAGCACACACAATAATGTACTTAGCCTAATGCTAACATTACAGTAACCTCACTATCTCTGCACTAACGTTTAATTAATTAATAAACTTATTAATTTAGTGTAAATTGCTGTAAGACTAATTTGATACGGAATGAATCAGGAAACTGACGTGTTACACACGCTAACACGTGCTACCTGACATTAAACACTTAGAGAAACATACACACCATACTTTGCTTTATTGCTGTCAGTCTTCGCACACACACTCAAAACACACTTACAAAATGAATTCCTCAAACAAACCGCAATGGGAATTCTTCAACGAAAACCTCTTTTCTTCCACTCAAAGCTTAAAGTTAACACTCATGCATTAGGTGATGAAACATCTCCCTCCCTCGTCATCCATTTTTTGTAAACAGGTGTTTGAAACGAAAGGAAAAACACTACAATGTAGAGTTATAGTGTGCTGAAAAGGCTCAAAGAAAATCAACCGTCAAGTGCTGCAATAAATAACACAAACATCAATGATTCTTGTGGTAAACACTTCAAGTTAAGGCTTTTTGAAAACAAAAAATAACCGTTATACTGTCAGTCTTACGCATCCCAAAGGTCTTAAAGTATATTAGACTTAGCTAAGCTAAGCTTGTGTCTGTCAGCAGACGAACAAGAAAAGCAACCGCTGCTGTTTCTTTGTAATTGATCTCATTTTCCAAATACATCAAAGTTGGCTATCTTTATAAGATTTTAAAGCAATTCCTGTTCTAAGTCTCAGCTGGAGTAAAACCCCTGCCCAAACCCCGACTGGTTATACTGTTGCCCACCATGCTGGAAGAACTGCTCAAACTGCCCTCCTTGGTTAAAATTCTGCCCCCCCCTTCCACCCCAGCCTCCGCTTTGCCCACCTCGTCCTCCTCGTCCCCGCCCTCCACGCCCCCCTCTACCTCCTCGTTCCTGTTGTCGCCCTCCATCTTGGTAGTGCCCTTTTTTACCACCTTCTTGTCCTTGTTGTCCCCCCTGATAACCTCCTCCAGAGTACCCCTGTCCTTGGTTACCCCCTTGATACCCTCCACTTTGGTATCCTTGCCCTTGATGCCCCCCTCCACCTTGGTATCCTTGCCCTTGATATCCTCCTGCTGTGTATCCTGGCCCTCCTTGCCCACCCTGGTAGCCTCCACGGTACCCTCCTCTTCCTCCATCTTGATAATGACCCTGATTCCCACCATCTGACCAGCCTCCTTGTACTTTACTCCCTCTTTCCCCTCTTCCACCCCCTCCTCGTCCTCCTTGGTGCTGATCGTAGCCACCCCTTCCTCCCCCTCTCCCTACGCCACCCCCTGTCGGACCGTCTTGGCGCTTCTGCCACACTGGCATCTCCGGAGGAGGAGGCTCGATTTCGTTTGGTCTTCCACCACGATCTGGAACACGTCCCATCAGAACCTGTTGGATCAGAGTTAAGGTAAGTGAATGGAGCCTCAGATCGAGCAGAATATCATGTTCACACACTACTGATGACTCTGTGGAGTTTTCAGTATCAAACCTACAAACGATGTCCTGCATCCCTGCATACTTTAAGTTTATTGCAGGTTGCCATAGATTTCACCTAACTAGTGTGATAAAGATATAAACTACACAGAAAAACAGCCATTAAACCTGGTTTAAGTGTCAAAAACGATGGAGGATCTTAATCCATCACACGAGGGGACAGGAAGCACACCAGAGGATAAATGAAGGACTTTCAGATGTTTTAGTGCATCGTGAACATGAGGACACACCTTATTATTGACCCCACGAATACACTCGTCTGTAAGTGCTTGGACCCAGTGAGTCGCTTCTAGAGCTCCACGTTCATCCCCACAATCATGACCAGCAGAACTGAACATTAACAAGTGTTAATAATTTTCTATTTCTATCTATTCTTTTTATTCTACTTCAGTTGACCAGTGATTACAGTGTTCTATCGATGCTGTCATAGCTTTTATCCATTTATAGCTACATCGAGTATCCTCGCCTTCGTTATAAAAGCTATAAACAACTTCGTTTTAAAGTTCCAGCTTCACTTCTGACTGTCCTTCTGGAGACTCCTTCACCACGTCCTACAGAAACGTCTCACTCTGAAGAAAACGTCACCATATTTAAGCATTTAAAAAATCTGTTTATCATCAGTGATAAACGATCTGTTACTATGGAAACGACAGTGTATCAGAGTGAGTACGTTAATATAAACCTGATCTACAGTCAGAGCTGCTGTTAGAGAGAATTAATCACCACCTGAACACCAATCAGAGAGCAGGGTTCATCAGCTCAGTGGTGTAAATCTAATCCACTCAGAGATACTCAGCTAAACGTTACATCACTGTTCTGTACAACATGAAGGTTAAATGTGGTTCTGCACCTTATTGATGGCGCAGGAGGTTTTTTCTCGGGTCTTGCCGCTGCTCGTGCGCAGGATTTTGGATAAATCCTCTCGGGCAGCGAGAAGGTGTGCGACAGACACGTGGCTCTTACCGCCGAGCGTTGAGCGCAGGGGCTGGTACACTTTAGCCAACTTCTCAGTCTGACTCTGAGGGAGAAAAAAGAGAGAAATAACAACATTAATACTGAACGCATGTTGTTAAGTGTTAACTGCAGTATAAACAACATTATTATTACACAACCATAAACACCTAGATAACGCTTATTATTTACATTTATACTACTGAGCAATTGAGGGTTAAGGGCCTTGCTCAGGGGCCCAGCAGTGGCAGCTCATGACCTTCTGATCAGTACTCCAACACCTTAACCTTAACCCTATGTAACGCTTCAAAACAGATAACTCGCCATTTAGAGGAAATGAAAGAGATCGAAGCCAAAGAGTCTGTAATCCACACGTTTAACGGGATGTGAACAGACAACGTGCTTCTCTCATACACGAGGGGTTTAGATCTTAATAAGAGTCACAGATAAATCTAGAACAAAAATATCATCTACCGTGGGTTACATGACCGATACGTTCTCCTACATCACCACTTAGTGTGTATTAGGTGTGATCAGACTCTTAAAGGGAAACACTGCACTATAATGTGGTGTGTGTAGAACAGAGTGTTGGCTGTTACACCTTCTACATACACACATTTATTATTAATCTTACATTTATGGGTTAATGAGAATTTAATGTTACTGTAACAACAACAATGAGTTTCAGCAAGGATCAGAAACACACCCTGATAGATCAGACAGATAAACTGACAGATCAGACAGTAAACACACCCTGATAGATCAGACAGATAAACTGACAGATCAGACAGATAAACTGACAGATCAGACAGTAAACACACCCTGATAGATCAGACAGATAAACTGACAGATCAGACAGATAAACTGACAGATCAGACAGATAAACTGACAGATCAGACAGTAAACACACCCTGATAGATCAGACAGATAAACTGACAGATCAGACAGTAAACACACCCTGACAGATCAGACAGATAAACTGACAGATCAGACAGTAAACACACCCTGACAGATCAGACAGATAAACCGACAGATCAGACAGTAGAACACGAACCGACAGATCAGACAGTAGAACACACACCCTGGCAGATCACAGTAGAACCGACCGATCAGACAGTAGAACCGACCGATCAGACAGTAGAACCGACCGATCAGACAGTAGAACCGACAGATCAGACAGGAGAACCGACAGATCAGACAGGAGAACCGACAGATCAGACAGGAGAACCGACAGATCAGACAGGAGAACCGACAGATCAGACAGGAGAACCGACAGATCAGACAGTAAACACACCCTGGCAGATCACAGTAGAACCGACCGATCAGACCGTAGAACCGACCGATCAGACCGTAGAACCGACCGATCAGACCGTAGAACCGACCGATCAGACAGTAAACACGACAGGAGAACCGACAGATCAGACAGTAAACACACCTTGGCTCTGTCCGACCAGCCGAAGGACTGTACCGTCACGTCCAGACGCTTCAGCAACATCTTCCTCCTCACCTCATACTCATTCACAAGAGCCTGGTTAATAACTTCAAGTTTTTCCTGAAGGGAAACAAAAACAGTCCTTTAATAACAGGCAAAATATAAACAAAACAAACAAACAAACAAACAAACAAAGAAAAGTAAACATTCACCCAGTGAAGAGGACCGAGGGTTTTGGTCATCAGAGGCTCACCGACGTGACGAGGAGGAACTTTAGATAACACCTCCTTCAGCTGAGGGAAGAAAATGTCAGTAAGAGAAAAACGCCATTTTAGATAAATAAATAAATAAATAAAACACTGAATCTCACTACAAAAATAATGTTTCTCTAGAATAAAATGTCAACTTTATTAAAAACTAAAGAAACTTTGGGGAAAAAAGTGAAAATATAACAAACATTTTTGCAGAATTTACCTCCAAGACAAAAACGATAAAAAATTAATAACTGTGAAAGTAATAGAACAAACGTTCGTCTCATGTAAAACTCTCCACCTCTGTACTGTTGTACTGTACTGTATTGTATTGTTGTGTGTATGAGAATGAGTGTGTAGGGGGGGCTGTGTGTGTGTGTGTGTATGAGAATGTGTGTGTGTGTGTGTATGAGAATGTGTGTGTAGGGGGGGCTGTGTGTGTGTGTGTGTATGAGAATGTGTGTGTGTATGAGAATGAGTGTGTGTGTGTATGAGAATGTGTGTGTGTGTGTGTGTGTATGAGAATGTGTGTGTAGGGGGGGCTGTGTGCGTGTGTGTGTGTATGAGAATGTGTGTGTGTATGAGAATGAGTGTGTGTGTGTATGGGAATGTGTGTGTGTGTGTGTGTGTATATGAGTGTGTGTGTATGAGAATGAGTGTGTGTGTGTATGAGTGTGTGTGTGTATGAGAATGTGTGTGTGTGTGTGTGTGTGTATATGAGAATGTGTGTGTGTGTGTGTGTATGAGAATGAGTGTGTAGGGGGGCTGTGTGTGTGTGTGTGTGTGTATGAGAATGTGTGTGTGTGTGTGTGTGTGTGTGTGTGTGGGTATGAGAATGAGTGTGTGTGTGTGTGTGTGTATGAGTGTGTGTGTGTGTGTATGAGAATGAGTGTGTGTGTGTGTGTGTATGAGAATGAGTGTGTGTATGAGTGTGTAGGGGGGCTGTGTGTGTGTGTATGAGAATGTGTGTGTATGAGGGCGTGTGTGTGTGTATGAGGGCGTGTGTGTGTGTATGAGGGCGTGTGTGTGTGTATGAGGGCGTGTGTGTGTGTATGAGGGCGTGTGTGTGTGTGGGCGGGGGGCTGTGTATGTGCGTGTGGGGGGGCTGTGTGTGTCGCGTGTATGAGAGTGTGTGTACATGAGTATGTGTGTATATGAGTGTGTGAGTGAGAGTGTGTGTGTGTGTGTGTATGAGAGAGTGTGTGTGTATGAGAGAGATTGTGTGTCTATGAGAGAGTGTGTGTGTATGAGGGCATGTGTGTGTGCGTGTGTGTGTGTGTATGAGGGCATGTGTGTGTGCGTGTGTGTGTGTGTATGAGGGCGTGTGTGTGTGTATGAGGGCGTGTGTGTGTGTGTGTGTGTGTGTGTATGAGGGCGTGTGCACTTTTTTCTCGATGCCACTGAAGAACTGGAACATGGTGATGTTAGCGGGAGGCTTGGACATGCTCAGAGACACACAGATGCCCTTCAGCTCCAGGAAGTGCTCACTGCAGCCACTTCCTCCTCCAACATCCTGAGCTTTCCTCTGAGGAGCGTTCACCAACAACATCCGAGCAGCTTCCAGCTCCGAGATCAGGAACGCTACACACACACACACACACACTCTCTGCATTAAACACACTACAGATTAGAAATGAACACAATAAACAAGCCAAAAATGAACGTGTGTGTCTCCCTGTGTATTTGTGTACACAACTGTATATACAGTTGTGTGTGTGTGTCTTACTGAGGGTATATACAGTTGTGTGTGTGTGTGTGTGTGTGTGTGTCTTACTGAGGGTATATACAGTTGTGTGTGTGTGTGTCTTACTGAGGGTATATACAGTTGTGTGTGTGTCTTACTGAGGGTATATACAGTTGTGTGTGTGTGTCTTACTGAGGGTATATACAGTTGTGTGTGTGTGTGTGTCTTACTGAGGGTATATACAGTTGTGTGTGTGTGTGTGTGTGTGTCTTACTGAGGGTATATACAGTTGTGTGTGTGTGTGTGTGTGTGTCTTACTGAGGGTATATACAGTTGTGTGTGTGTGTGTGTCTTACTGAGGGTATATACAGTTGTGTGTGTGTGTGTGTCTTACTGAGGGTATATACAGTTGTGTGTGTGTGTCTTACTGAGGGTATATACAGTTGTGTGTGTGTGTGTCTTACTGAGGGTATATACAGTTGTGTGTGTGTGTCTTACTGAGGGTATATACAGTTGTGTGTGTGTGTGTGTGTGTGTGTCTTACTGAGGGTATATACAGTTGTGTGTGTGTGTGTCTTACTGAGGGTATATACAGTTGTGTGTGTGTGTGTGTGTCTTACTGATGGTATATACAGTTGTGTGTGTGTGTGTCTTACTGAGGGTATATACAGTTGTGTGTGTGTGTGTCTTACTGATGGTATATACAGTTGTGTGTGTGTGTGTGTGTCTTACTGAGGGTATATACAGTTTTGTGTGTGTGTGTGTGTGTGTGTGTGTGTGTGTGTGTGTGTCTTACTGAGGGTATATACAGTTGTAGCTATTTCATGTGTGTGTTTCTCTCTTTGTACCTGTATGTCTGTATTTGTATGTGTACCTGTATGTGTGTGTGTCCCTGTATCTGTATGTATGTATGTATGTATGTGTGTGTGTGTGTGTGTGTGTGTGTGTGTGTGTGTGTGTGTGTGTGTGTGTGTGTGTGTGTGTGTGTGTGTGTGTGTGTGTGTGTGTGTGTGTGTGTGCGCGCGTCTCACTGAGCA
>NC_083469.1:947500-962500 GCF_030014155.1 Tachysurus vachellii
CAGTGTACGTAAATACTGTATGTTCAGTGTAAATACTGTATGTTCAGTGTACGTAAATACTGTATGTTCAGTGTAAATACTGTATGTTCAGTGTACGTAAATACTGTATGTTCAGTGTAAATACTGTATGTTCAGTGTACGTACATACTGTATGTTCAGTGTACGTACATACTGTGTGTTCAGTGTACGTACATACTGTGTGTTCAGTGTACGTACATACTGTGTGTTCAGTGTACGTACATACTGTGTGTTCAGTGTACGTACATACTGTGTGTTCAGTGTACGTACATACTGTGTGTTCAGTGCACATACTGTGTGTTCAGTGTACACACTGTGTGTTCAGTGTACATGCTGTGTGTTCAGACAATATTACATGTGCAGTAATACTGTAATAAACACAGTGTTATAGCAGCAGTTACATGAGAATGTAAAGTTTTGTGCAAAACAGCAGACGACTGAAATGTGAGACAGAAAGTGTAAAGAACAAACAGTGTGTAAAACAGGTTAAAGGATGTATAATGGATCTATAGTTATACAGATTACAGTTAGTACAAAACTCCAACACCGTGATTCTGTGGGATGTGTAGAGCAGTGGTTAAAGTGTAGGACTACTGATCATGGGTTCGAATCCCAGGTCCACCAAGCTGCTGGGGCCCTGAGCAAAACCCCTAACCTTCAATTGCTCAGTTGTATAAATTGAAATAAAAAATGTAAGTCACTCGTTAGAAGGGAGTCTGATAAATACCAGAAATGTAAATAATTACCACACTCTTCTAGTGCATCAGTCTCACAGTAATGTGTGTGTGTGTGTGTGTGTGTGTGTGTGTGTGTGTGTGTGTAGCCAGCAGCTCCTCCAGCGCAGTTTTCTGCAGTATGGTCACTTCAACAGGACGAGCTGCAGAATCTGGAGGTGAAGTGAGTAACGTTTACACACACACACAGGCCACGCCTCCTTCACTGTGACTGGCACACAGAGGCCACGCCTCCTTCACTGAGACTAACACACATGGGTCAATGTATCTTATGAATATTAAACTTATTGTACTTTGCTGTTTCTTCTCATCCTCAGAAAGAAAGCTGAGGAATTCCTGCGCATGCTGGAAGCTAAAGATTGGGTCAAACCTTCTGGTGAATCGGGAGAAAAAGTCACGAGGCGGCAGAATGCAGACGCTGAAGCCGAGAGACATGGGTCGGAGAAGCACTCGAGAGGGCGGAGCCGGAGTAAGAGCAGGAGCCGGAGTCAAGGGAGGAGCCTGGGGCGGAGTCGAGGAAAGAGCAGAGCTCGCAGTCGGGGAAGGAGCCGAGCTCGGAGCAGGAGCAGGAGTCGGGGGAAAAGCCGCACCAGAGCAAAGAGCCGGCCTCGCAGTCGCAGCTGCAGCCGGGGGCGGAGCTTAGCGAGGAGTAAAAGCCAGCCTCGGCTCCATAAAGAATCTCAACGCAGCGTTAAAGACACACCAACTCCATCTGTTACCAGAGTACCTGACCTCTTCCTGAACCTGAAACAGGTCCTACAGAGCAAAGAGCTGGAGAATCACCTCACTGTGGTGAAGAACACCTTCAACCAGGTATTATAATCACTCAGCACTCACACATCATATAAACACTCAGATTTGTTTAAATAAATAAATAACACAAGTTTTGCTGTAGAAATGTGTTGAGGAACTCTGATGGTTATGTCCTACAGCTGTAACCCTGATGTTTGGTGATGTTCTCCAGCTAGAAGCAGTTTGTTCTTATTCCCAAAGTAATGATGGTGTAATGGATTTGTATCATTTCTCAGACCCATGAAGACATGAGGCTAAAGCAGGAAGCTGCACCTTCACAGAAATTTCCAGAATTTCTGAAGAAGTCCTGCGACCCCGAGCGAGCTGTTGACTTCAACCCAAACTCCGTACTTCCTCACGAGAGAGTGTCCGGAAATGACAGCACGTTACCTCGGATCTTATCCTGGAACGATCCAGGACAAAAGCTGGAAACTTTCCAGAATAAATGCGTCTTCTCCAGCATCGAGGACGAGGAGGAGTTTCTCTACGGAGAAGATGACGGGAGGAAGAAACCCCAAGCCGTCACCGTCCCGCTCGCTCAAACCAGACCTGCCGAAAATCTGATCTCGTCTCCCTGTATCTCCAAACCTCCCGTCCTCCAGGAGCCCAAGGGACAGACCGTGATCCCCAGACAACGCCTGACCCCGGACGTCTCAGCGGAGGAGTGCGAGAAGGTGAAGAACCTGCTGAAGACCATCGGGCTGAACCTGAGCCAGGCCGACATCAGTAAGATGGTCACCAGACTGAAGCAGAAGCAGGAGGAGCAAAGAGGCGTGAGCTCGAACCAGACTCTCAGAGCGACACTGGAGACACTGCTGAACCGCAATAAAGGTACCAGAGCTAGATCAGACATCAACATCAGACATAAAACATAGATGAGCAAGATCAGGCATACCAATAGTAACGTGCTAATGAAATTAGAGCTTGATCAGACACAAAAATAGACTTTTAGTAAGGCATTAAAGTTATATGAGACATCAATATCAGATCTAGATCAGACAGATCTAGTGAGATCAGACAGCAGTATCAGGGTGTGAGATCAGACGGCGGTATCGGGGCGTGAGATCAGACGGGGGTATCGGGGCGTGAGATCAGACGGCGGTATCGGGGCGTGAGATCAGACGGCGGTATCGGGGCGTGAGATCAGACGGCGGTATCAGGGCGTGAGATCAGACGGCGGTATCGGGGCGTGAGATCAGAAGGCGGTATCGGGGCGTGAGATCAGAAGGCGGTATCGGGGCGTGAGATCAGACGGCGGTATCGGGGCGTGAGATCAGACGGCGGTATCGGGGCGTGAGATCAGACGGCGGTATCGGGGCGTGAGATCAGACGGCGGTATCGGGGCGTGAGATCAGACGGCGGTATCGGGGCGTGAGATCAGACGGCGGTATCGGGGCGTGAGATCAGACGGCGGTATCGGGGCGTGAGATCAGACGGCGGTATCGGGGCGTGAGATCAGACGCCGGTATCGGGGCGTGAGATCAGACGGCGGTATCGGGGCGTGAGATCAGACGGCGGTATTAGTGTGTGAGATCAGACGGCAGTATTAGTGTGTGAGATCAGACAGCGGTATTAGTGTGTGAGATCAGACGGCGGTATTAGTGTGTGAGATCAGACAGCGGTATTAGTGTGTGAGATCAGACAGCGGTATTAGTGTGTGAGATCAGACAGCAGTATTAGTGTGTGAGATCAGGGCATGAGATCAGACGGCGGTATCGGGGCGTGAGATCAGACAGCGGTATCAGTGTGTATAATAATTATGGTTTATGTTGATGGTGTGTGTGCAGTGCAGAAGTCTGAGGACAGTCGGAGTAACCGATCTGAAAGCAGCCATTCATGCCGAGAGTCTGACCACAGAGAGGTAACGGAGGGAGGAATAAATAAATAAATAAATAAATAAAGATGTAAGGAGCGTTGACATTGATGCAGAGTTTGGTGTCTGCTAGCAGAGCGAGGAGATGGAGAGAGAGAAGGAGAAGGAGCGGAGAGAGAAACAGATCCAGAAGAAGAGGAAGGAGTACCTGGTGAAGGAGCTGGAGGATCTGCTGAAGCATGAAGGTACTCAGGCTTTACACAGAACCCTGCAGTGTGCAGCAGGAGGTTCCTCAGAACACTGATGTCTCTCCCACTGCAGGTTCAGGTGATCTGATCCCCGTCATCGGTTTCTTCTGTCAGCGCTGCGAGGAGTTCTTCGGGGACTTGAGCAGTGCTGAGGGACACAAACACACCAACACACACCAGGTCAACACACTACACACACACATGGTTCTGGGTTCAGGGTTCTGTATTACCTTCATCTGGTTTTAGATGTTTCAGGGTTGGATTTGGTGAGTAAATAGTTTCATTGTCTGTATTTTGGTCCTTTGATGATGATTCATGTTTGGTCCACAGCTCCTACTTAAGGTACATTATCAAAGGCACTAACAGTAGCCCCGCCCACAGCTCCTACTTAAGGTACATTATCAAAAGCTCTAACAGTAGCCCCGCCCACAGCTCCTACTTAAGGTACATTATCAAAAGCTCTAACAGTAGCCCCGCCCACAGCACCGCCCACAGCCCCTACTTAAGGTACATTATCAAAGGCACTAACAGTAGCCCCGCCCACAGCCCCTACTTAAGGTACATTATCAAAGGCACTAACAGTAGCCCCGCCCACAGCTCCTACTTAAGGTACATTATCAAAGGCGCTAACAGTAGCCCCGCCCACAGCTCCTACTTAAGGTACATTATCAAAGGCACTAACAGTAGCCCCGCCCACAGCTCCTACTTAAGGTACATTATCAAAGGCACTAACAGTAGCCCCGCCCACAGCTCCTACTTAAGGTACATTATCAAAAGCTCTAACAGTAGCCCCGCCCACAGCTCCTACTTAAGGTACATTATCAAAAGCTCTAACAGTAGCCCCGCCCACAGCACCGCCCACAGCCCCTACTTAAGGTACATTATCAAAGGCACTAACAGTAGCCCCGCCCACAGCCCCTACTTAAGGTACATTATCAAAGGCACTAACAGTAGCCCCGCCCACAGCTCCTACTTAAGGTACATTATCAAAGGCGCTAACAGTAGCCCCGCCCACAGCTCCTACTTAAGGTAAATTATCAAAGGCACTAACAATAGCCCCGCCCACAGCCCCTACTTAAGGTACATTATCAAAAGCTCTAACAGTAGCCCCGCCCACAGCTCCTACTTAAGGTAAATTATCAAAGGCGCTAACAGTAGCCCCGCCCACAGCCCCTACTTAAGGTACATTATCAAAAGCTCTAACAGTAGCCCCGCCCACAGCTCCTACTTAAGGTAAATTATCAAAGGCACTAACAGTAGCCCCGCCCACAGCCCCTACTTAAGGTACATTATCAAAAGCTCTAACAGTAGCCCCGCCCACAGCTCCTACTTAAGGTACATTATCAAAGGCGCTAACAGTAGCCCCGCCCACAGCTCCTACTTAAGGTACATTATCAAAGGCGCTAACAGTAGCCCCGCCCACAGCCCCTACTTAAGGTATATTATCAAATGCGCTAACAGTAGCCCCGCCCCCAGGCACTAACAGTAGCCCCGCCCACAGCCCCTGACACAAGCGGTTCTTAAGTAGTTTTGGTGCTACTTAAGAACCACTTTTCCTGGTTCAGAGCCGTGCTTTGGCTCGAAAAAGAAAGAACTGGTTCTAAATTAGCCCCCGAACCAGCACTCAAACTGCCTCGGGGGGAAAAGGGGCAATAGAAGAATTCCTTCCAAACTTTGGCTTAATTTTCAGTTCCATACGTCATGTTTGTGGTTCATCTGTTTGCGGTTTTATTTAAATCCCCGGTCCAGAGATCCCGTCTCTACACCACGCTCGTGCTCGATTGATTCATTAGTCCTTAGGTCTGGACACTTCCTCCTCCAAACCTTGTGCACCTTTCTGAGCTAAAGCTTTAGAATCATGATGAAACTTCTAAACATTAAAAAAGAATTTACTCTGAAAACTCAATTTTGTCAAACATCGAAGGATTAATAAAATACAGATTTTGGCGTTAAAGTTGACTCAAGTGAATCAGAGAATCGACTCTTTTTTTTTTGGGATCGACTCGATGATTTGACAAACGAGAGATTAAAAAAAGAAAATCTTCTACAAAATATTTGTAAAAGGTTTTTATCAACACTACTGAGTTGGAAAAAAGAACGTAAACCGACTCATTATCTGCTAATTTCATCAAATACTTTGTCTGCTTTCTGCAGCCTGCTTCATAACTTCTTACTCAACATCTCACACAGGATCAGCAGCACAAAGACGAGGAGAGGAACACGGACAGGAAAAGACAGAGAGAAGACACTCACAGTCCTCACGGGTCCAAGGACAAGTCCAGAGTCCAGGAGATGAAAGACAGGAATGACGACGACGCACAGTCGAGTAAGAGCGGCAAAAAGAAGAAAAAGAAAGAGAAAAAGAAGAAGGAAAAAAAGAAAGAGAAGAAGAAAAAGTCTAAGAAGAATTAGTGTGTGTTTCTCCTGACTGTCTTAGGGCCGAAATATTAAATCATCATACTGGACAAACATAACGCTTACAAAATGGTGCCAAAACTTATTGCTTTGATGAAAAGAAACTGTTTTGTCATCACTGCAAATAAAGCAGCTTTAGTGTTACACGACCCCACGACTCTGCAACACCTCCTACAGGTTTATCACAGTATTGCGATCATATCAGCACCACCCAACCCGCTAAACCCCCACCGCTAACGATTCAGCTACATTTTACATTTAAATTAATTAATTAATTAAAGTAAAGTTCATTTTTTGCTGAATTTTCATGATCGGTTGTTGTTTCTTGTCCATTTCTCTCAAAATAAATCATTCTTAGTTACACAAAGCTGCAGTACTGACACTGTGTGACCAGTAGGGGGACAAAACTCAAACGTGATGTAAACTCTGGCTTCTTCCAGCGAGTCAGATCATCCGACTCACACAAAAAGAGTCGACTCTGTTGACTCACAAACAAATCTTTCCAGTTTCTTTTCTAAATTTGATCGATACTTGATACGAACTACAGAAATTGTTAGTGATAAATACTGGTTTCATTCTGACTTGTAATGATTGTGAGTTTTTAAAGTTCATTCACTTGAATAATTCCTCCTTAAAGGTGGGGTCTCCGATTTTTGAGAAACGCTTCAGAAAACTGAGTCAGAACATCAAACAAAACAAAAACAAAACAAACGTGTAGCCAATGAGCAGAAAGGGGCGTGTCTTGTTGATATGGGCGGAGAGAGTGTTCAGTGCGCATGTGTGACATTAGCAGAAAGCGGTTTTAACATTGACATGGAGGATAAAAACAAAGAAAGAAAGAGAAGAAAGACTTACGATAAGGTAAGAAGTAGGACGTGTTAATATAGGATCAGCTTTCCAGCGCTGGAGAGAACTGAAGGAGCAGGAAGTTGGTCACATATTCACAGATTGGAGTTTCCTGAGTCAATAACTCCTGAGCTAAACACTGTTACTACACAAATAACACCTCTTTTCTATCGTAGTAATGTAGAGACGCAGCTACAACCGTGTTTTGTGTAGTAACAGCGTTTAGCTCAGGAGTTATTGACTCAGGAAACTCCAATCTGTGAATATGTGACCAACTTTACTTAAGACGCCGAGGCGCTTTTTTCCTTCTCGATAGGTGAGTAACGTTGGTTTTGTTTTGTTACACAGAACTAATATATGTCTTTGTCCTTTACATGATTATGTTTGTGTGTCATTTTTACTTGTTTGTTTATCTACAATCGTATTGTTCTTCACTTCAGCTATGATAAAGACACATTTCTTTCTGTTAGTTGCCTGGGTTACATATGTATGTGTGGGCGGAGCTATCGATACAGGGGTGGGACCCATTTGGGTTAGGGGCGTGTTTGTTTTGGTGATTTTATCAACATTGGCTTTCACACAACAGAGACCGCACCTTTAAGTGTAGAGTATCTGCTCGTAATGAACACTGAAATAAGAGAATAGTCAATAAATTAATTTTATGTCCTTATAATGTTTTATTAACAACTCAAAATAACGACAGAACTTCAAATTCATGTTTTTTTCAACTTGATGTTCCTGAATCTGTAAATTAAAAAATAGTCAAAGAAACCCCACAGACCCAAAGCTGAGAATGTTATTCATTTATATTTACATTTCTAATCTAAAGAAATCAGTTCACGATTTGTTTTTACAACACTGACAGTATGTAAAAAAAACCTGTACAATAAAGAGTTCCTGTTTAAAAAGGAAATAAAAAGCAAGTTATAGTTACATCAGTGATCATCATTCAGGTGATGACGTGTTAAAGCGGTTAGCGTGTTAGGGGACTCCAAAAGGTCATGGATCAAAGTCTTCTGGTCAAAACGATCTCATATAAAACATCTAAAACATCTAAGACCGTCAAAGATGCGTTAAAAGTTTAGAAACACAACAAACAGGAAGTGTGTTTAAAAAGCAGTCAGCAGCTTCTGGATTCTTCCTCCTAGAAGGATCATGATGGGGGTGAAGGGGGTGAAAGTCCAGAGAGACCTCACATTATTCATTCATTCACTCATCTTCTACCGCTTATCCGAACTACCTCGGGTCACGGGGAGCCTGTGCCTATCTCAAGCGTCATCGGGCATCAAGGCAGGATACACCCTGGATGGAGTGCCAACCCATCACAGGGCACACACACACACACACACACTCATTCACTCACGCAATCACACACTAGGGACAATTTTCCAGAGATGCCAATCAACCTACCATGCATGTCTTTGGACCGGGGTAGGAAACCGGAGTACCCGGAGGAAACCCCCGAGGCACGGGGAGAACATGCAAACTCCACACATACAAGGTGGAGGCGGGAATCGAACCCCGACCCTGGAGGTGTGAGGTGAACGTGCTAACCACTAAGCCACCGTGCCCCCCACCTCACATTATTATTATTATTATTATTATTATATTCTCACATCAGTCTGTGATTGGCTGATCTCACCCTCATGATGATGTCATCACTACGTCTCAGATCAACACAATGAACGTTTTAATCATGAATGTCACAAATGCAGGATCAGAAAGTTAACCTGTAATAAAGTACAACATACAGCTAATTAGCTAGCTAGTAAAAACGTTAACTACGCTAGCGAGCATAGCTAATTTTAAAGTCTCTGTGTCTGAGGCTCCGCCCACTGGACACGGCACATCTGATGAGTTTTTGTACGCTTTTCTGGACACGAGATTCAGGATCTTCCAGGCTGTATTCTGATTGGCTCTCTGTGCTCGTGTGTCTTACACTAAAGATGAAAGAACCAAAAAAAGCATTTAGCGGTGAGTAAAAAAAAACCTCACCTGGTCGAGGAAAACGCTACGATTCGTTCAAACAAAAAGTTTTCTTTTCTGACAAGAGGGCGGGGCTTCGATAGGTTTGAGTTTATTTATTCTTTACTGTATATTTTAAAGACTATTTAGGATCCTATAGTAAAATAATATGGAACCCTGCACCAGTTTCTCTGTTACACTCAGTTCTCTAGTAGAACCCTTTCAGGAAGCCAGGAAAATGTTCATGATAAAGATCCCTTCAATAATGCAGAAAAACGAGTGTTTATTAGAAAGTAGAACCGTTAGCTGGAACGTTCTGCAGGGAACCGTATCAGAAAGACCTCAACAGCTTAGTGTTTATCAGAAAGACTTGCAGGTAGAACCATTTAACGATCCAACAGCACAGATCCTATGTGAAGTTAAGAACCCTGACAGAATCCTCCAACTGAGAAGGGATCAGAAAATAGAACCATTCCAGGAAGTCAAGAACTCCTAATTATCCAACAAAACGATCAAAGAACCCTACAACTAATCCATTATCATCCATGTAGAACTCTCAGAGAACTAAGACCTCAGAAATAAAGACGTTGTTAGAGATCTAAATGGATCTACTCAGAACCTCCATGAATCCCTACAGCACAGTGATTATCAGAAGTTTTAAGCAGAACCATTTTCAGAAGCCTGGGAACCCTTGATGAACATTTTAATATAGAACATCCTGTTTTTCCCATCACAGAAGATCCAATCTCTGCAAGCCAAGAACCCTTACTTATTAACCCTCATTCTAAGAGTGCACCAAGTACCAAGAAGTTCAGGTTCTAGATGTTTAAAGGTGAACTTTAAAGGTTCTTCATTGATTTTAAGGGTTCTGTGGATAACCGGAGATGATGATGATATAAAGTTCTACAAAGAAAGAGAGTAAACTTACAGAAGTGTGGAACATTCCATCCCTAAACCAACCATCCAGGACCTGCCTAAAAATATTTAAGGTTCTCCAGAAGGACGACTGAAGAACCGTTACAGTTTTATGAGTTAAAGGAACAGAAATCATTTCAAACATGTTCTCTCTGGACTTAAAAAAGTTATAAAAAACACATAAGAGCTTCAAAAGGAGTGTGTGTGTGTGTGTGTGTTAGTAATATAAGGTTTGGCACTAGTGTATATCACACAGCTGGTGTGTGTGTATGTGTGTGAGCTTACAAATTGCACTTGTGTGTATTGGCCTCACAGATCAGCTCTGAGTCTAAAGGCCACGATTAACGCTACTGCATTAGGAGCAAGCTTGTGTGTGTGTGTGTGTGTGTGTGTGTGTATGTGTGTGTGTGTGTGTGTGTAAAAACAAGTAGCTGATTCGATGTTAGCTGTTATATGGTTACATCTCGATCCATCACCGCTGGACAAAATAAAAACATTAGTTCTAAACACATTTTCACACATTTGGTCGTTGCTGAAGTTTAACGTTGTTATTAGTTCGAATTAGTTTAATATTAATAGCTAGCAAAAAAAAAAAAAAAAAAAAGCCGCGCTGTTTGTCAACACAGTACTATGTACAAGA
Organism: Tachysurus vachellii; assembly: GCF_030014155.1. Lineage (NCBI taxonomy): Eukaryota > Metazoa > Chordata > Actinopteri > Siluriformes > Bagridae > Tachysurus > Tachysurus vachellii. Next base: position 957,887 of record NC_083469.1, read on the forward strand.
TCGTACAGAAATAAAGTGTCGTTTGTGTTTCTTGTCTTCAAGTAATTAGCGTTAAGTTTTCACAAGCTCGTTCTTATGCTGCTGTTTAAACAGAGTTCCTGATTCGTGGAGGGCGGAGCTTAAGGTAACCTGATCTTATTGTATCACAACACCAGTTACTTAGTTACTCATGTTAACTTGTTAGCTTGCTCACAAACTTACTAGCTGCTGAACCTCAGACAGGTAATGTTAGCTAGGCTAGCTGTACGCAAGTCTGCTTAGCTTTTAGACTTACACCAGTATCTTGTCTTTAAAATGTAACACACGTAAAGATGATGTCATATAATCATATATACAACAAGCTCCGCCCCCAAGACTCAGAGACGCTGTCACTCAGACGTGACAATCAGTCTTATACCTAATCTTTAAAGTGTGTGTGCGTGTGTGTGTGTTATTTGCTTTAAAGTCACAAACATGTGGCACTTGGCATAGATAACTTTACAGTAATACCTCTCTCTCTCTCACTCACACACACACACACACACACACACACACACACACACACACAATGAAATGTCTTCTGCCTCTGAATTTCTTCCCAACATCTTCCACGAGTTGCTGAAGCTCTTCAGTCCGTCTCGTTAATACTGGACACGACAGTCTGTTTAAATATTCCCAAACTCTGGTACTTCATAAGGTGTCAGCTGTTAGCTTCTTAACGCAGGACTTCCTGTTTTATCAGCTTCTTTATGTCCATCTTTCATCAGAGCTGAAAAAACCTGCGGCAGAAAATAAAGCCCATTATCACACACACAGTTATTATGGAGCAGGTTATAAACTGTAGACTACAGACCATTTCACCGTCATGTTCAGGTCATGTTTATCTGGAGTGTGTACCTGGTTCCAGCGCCGGTTGTTGCTGATCATGTGTGTGTTAGCGATGCAGGTGAAGAGTGTGTGCGCTGGGGTGTTCTGCAGGAGGCGGGACAGGAACTGGGCACTGTGGATGAAGTCCATCTGCAGCAGGACGTCCTGATAAAGGCGCAGGATTCCCAACGCTGTGCGGAACAGAGCTTCCTCCCCATCACGGCAAAACAAATCCCACACACGACACGCCACGTCCAGTGGCAAAGGCTTACTGTACAAAGTAAAGATCCTGCGCACACACACACACACACACACGAACATTCAAACCAGTGCTAATGATTCTCTCAGTTTAATCAGCAGGGAATTGGGATAGGGATTATGGATTACGGTGCAGGGTGTACGGTGCAGGGTGTACGGTGCAGGGTGTACGGTGCAGGGTGTACGGTGTAGGGTGTACGGTGCAGGGTGTACGGTGCAGGGTGTACGGTGCAGGGTGTACGGTGCAGGGTGTACGGTGCAGGGTGTACGGTGCAGGGTGTACGGTGTAGGGTGTACGGTGCAGGGTGTACGGTGTAGGGTGTACGGTGCAGGGTGTACGGTGCAGGGTGTACGGTGTAGGGAGTACGGTGCAGGGTGTACGGTGTAGGGTGTACGGTGCAGGGTGTACGGTGTAGGGAGTACGGTGCAGGGTGTACGGTGTAGTGTGTACGGTGCAGGGTGTACGGTGTAGGGTGTACGGTGCAGGGTGTACGGTGTAGGGTGTACGGTGCAGGGTGTACGGTGCAGGGAGTACGGTGCAGGGTGTACGGTGCAGAGTGTACGGTGCAGGGTGTACGGTGTAGGGAGTACGGTGCAGGGAGCACTTACCAGTCTATGAGGTAAAAATCTGGAGTCAGACTGTTGCTCTGAAAGTGCTGGAATAATTTAGGGAGATTCTCCTCAAAGAAAACCTCAAACGCAGCAAAATACTTCAGCATCTAAACATTTAAACACAAAATCAGGTATATTAGAATTTATCTTCAGTAAAGTTGAGTTAAAGACAACAGTGAGGTGTTTTGTAAGAGATTAACGTGTGTGTGTGTGTGTGTGTGTGTGTGTGTGTGTGTGTGTGTGTGTGTGTTACCAGGTCATGGTCCACCCTAAAGAAGGCCATTTGACATGGTTTGTTGAGGAGGTTTGCAAAGGCAATAAAGGCGTTGGCTTCCTCGAGGTTCAGAATGAGAACAGCAGCTATGAAGGACATTCCCTGTACCTGAAACACACACACACACGCACGCAGACACACACACGCAGACACACACACGCAGACACACACACGCAGACACACACACAAGTTATCTCTGCTGCTGTAAGTCACAACACTTAAAAACTGTGACAGAAAGATGTAGAACATCTGCAGGTTCTCTGACACTCACATATCCTACATCAGGTCTGTAACACGTGTATGCACCCAGGACATTATGTAAAACATCATGATACGGCCCACCCTTCAGAGAGAGAGAGAGAGAGAGATTAGTACATCTCATGGTCACTTTCATTCATTCTTTTTCATCAAGATGTTCCTCACCTTCTGGAATATAAAGAGCGAGGGGAAAGTCCTGAAAATGTCCAGTTTAATCAGGTCCAGACTCGACTCCTTATCTACACCACAGTCTGAGATAAACAGGAAAGGTCAGAGAGATATTCATGAAGAACTCTTACTGTACAGCTGTGTGTGTAGCAGCTGTGTGTGTAGCAGCTCTGTGTGTGTAGCAGCTGTGTGTGTAGCAGCTCTGTGTGTGTGGCAGCTCTGTGTGTGTGTGGCAGCTCTGTGTGTGTGTGTGGCAGCTGTGTGTGTGTAGCAGCTGTGTGTGTGTGTAGCAGCTGTGTGTGTGTGTGTAGCAGCTGTGTGTGTGTGTGTAGCAGCTGTGTGTGTGTGTAGCAGCTGTGTGTGTGTGGCAGCTGTGTGTGTGTGGCAGCTGTGTGTGTGTAGCAGCTGTGTGTGTGTAGCAGCTGTGTGTGTGTAGCAGCTGTGTGTGTAGCAGCTGTGTGTGTAGCAGCTGTGTGTGTGTAGCAGCTGTGTGTGTGTAGCAGCTGTGTGTGTGTAGCAGCTGTGTGTGTGTAGCAGCTGTGTGTGTGTGTGTAGCAGCTGTGTGTGTGTGTGTAGCAGCTGTGTGTGTGTAGCAGCTGTGTGTGTGTGGCAGCTGTGTGTGTGTGTAGCAGCTGTGTGTGTGTAGCAGCTCTGTGTGTGTAGCAGCTCTGTGTGTGTAGCAGCTCTGTGTGTGTGTAGCAGCTCTGTGTGTAGCAGCTGTGTGTGTAGCAGCTGTGTGTGTGTGTAGCAGCTGTGTGTGTGTGTAGCAGCTCTGTGTGTGTAGCAGTAGGTTATTAGAAGAGATGCTGGATTTGCTAATAAGAGGTTTCAGGTGTCTCCTGTGTCGCTATAGCAACATGACACAAAAGTGCCTCAGAAATGGAGACGTGTTCTTCTACTTACAAATTCGAATCCTGAATCTCAAAAAAACAAACAAACAAACAAAACACTCTAGAAACGTTTGTTTAAACAGGAGATCATACCTTCACTCTCACTCAGTGATCCTGTCTCTGAGAAACTGCGCCACTTCTCTTTCGCTCGGGACAGAAAGATTTCATACAGTTCTGTAAACCAGCACACACACACACACACACACACAGACACACACAGACAGACACACACACACACACACACACACACACACACACACACACAGACACACACACACAGACACACACAGACACACACACACACAGACACACACACACAGACACACACAGACACACACAGACACACACACACACACACAGACACACACAGACAGACACACATAGACAGAGACACACACAGACAGAGACACACAGAGACACACACAGACAGAGACACACACAGACAGAGACACACACAGACAGAGACACACACAGACAGAGACACAGAGAGACACACACACACACACACACACACAGAGACACACACACACACAGACACACACACACAGAGACACACACACACACAGACACACACACACACAGAGACACACACACAGAGACACACACACACAGAGACACACACACACAGAGACACACACACACACACAGACACACACACACAGACACACACACACAGACACAGAGACACACACAGACACAGAGACACACACACACAGAGACACACACACACAGAGACACACACACACAGAGACACACACACACAGAGACACACACACACAGAGACACACACACACAGAGACACACACACAGACACACAGGCACACACACACAGGCACACACACACAGGCACACACACACAGGCACACACACACACAGACACACACACACACACACAGACACACACACACATACACACAGACACACACACACATAGAGAGACACACACACAGACAGACACACACACAGACAGACACACACACAGACAGACACACACACAGACAGACACACACACAGACAGACACACACACAGACAGACACACACACAGACACAGACACACACACACACAGACACAGACAGACACACACACACACACACACACACACAGACAGACAGACACACACACAGACATACACACACAGACAGACACACACACAGACAGACAGACACACACACACACACAGACAGACACACACAGACACAGACACACACAGACAGACAGACACACACACAGACACAGACACACACACACACACAGACACACACACACACACAGACATACACACAGATTAATTCTCACCATCATGTGT
>NC_083469.1:967500-970000 GCF_030014155.1 Tachysurus vachellii
ACATCCAGCACACTCCCTCACTCTGGACCCCTCACATCCAGCACACTCCCTCACTCTGGACCCCTCACATCCAGCACACTCCCTCACTCTGGACCCCTCACATCCAGCACACTCCCTCACTCTGGACCCCTCACATCCAGCACACTCCCTCACTCTGGACCCCTCACATCCAGCACACTCCCTCACTCTGGACCCCTCACATCCAGCACACTCCCTCACTCTGGACCCCTCACATCCAGCACACTCCCTCACTCTGGACCCCTCACATCCAGCACACTCCCTCACTCTGGACCCCTCACATCCAGCACACTCCCTCACTCTGGACCCCTCACATCCAGCACACTCCCTCACTCTGGACCCCTCACATCCAGCACACTCCCTCACTCTGGACCCCTCACATCCAGCACACTCCCTCACTCTGGACCCCTCACATCCAGCACACTCCCTCACTCTGGACCCCTCACATCCAGCACACTCCCTCACTCTGGACCCCTCACATCCAGCACACTCCCTCACTATGGACCACTCACATCCAGCACACTCCCTCACTCTGGACCCCTCACATCCAGCACACTCCCTCACTCTGGACCCCTCACATCCAGCACACTCCCTCACTCTGGACCCCTCACATCCAGCACACTCCCTCACTCTGGACCCCGCACACTCCCTCACTCTGGACCCCTCACATCCAGCACACTCCCTCACTCTGGACCCCTCACATCCAGCACACTCCCTCACTCTGGACCCCTCACATCCAGCACACTCACTCTTTGAACTGTTGCCATCTGGTCGACGCTACAGAGCCCTGAGCACCAGAACGACCAGACATAGGAACAGTTTCTTCCCTCAGACAATCCATCTGATGAACACTTAACATACATCTGATGAACACTTAACATACATCTGATGAACACTTAACATACATCTGATGAACACTTAACATACACAGAACACACAACACTATTCTTATATTATTTACTTAAAACACACACTTATTTATATTTAAATTTGCACATTTTTTTGTACATACAACTGTCTATATTATATATATGTGTTCGTGTCAACGTCATTCTGTTACACTGTGGAGCTTCTGTCACTAAAACAAACTCCTCGTATGTGAAAACATACCTGACAATAAAGATCTTTCTGATTCTGATTCTGATTCTGACTTCTTACGAAGACTGAGAAAGGCACACCTCCCTCCCCCCATCCTGACCATGTTCTACAGAGGGACCATTGAGATCATCCTGAGCAGCTGCATCACTGTCTGGTTTGGGAACTGCACCATCTCTGATCACAAGACCCTGCAGTAGATAGTGAGGACCGCTGAGAAGATCATTGGAGTCTCTCGTCCCTCTATCATGGACACTTACACCACACGCTGCATCCGCAAATCCAACAGCATTGTGGACCTCACACACACTCTCCACCTCACACAAACCTCACACACACTCTCCACCTCACACAAACCTCACACACACTCTTTACCCCACACACACACACACTTCACCCCACACAAATCTCACACTCTTTACCCCCCCACACACACACTTCACCCCACACACCCCTCATACACACTCTTTACCCCACACACCCCTCACACACACCCTTTACCCCACACACACCCCTCACACACACACACACACACACACTTCACCTCACACACCCCTCACACACACACACACGTCACCCCACACACCCCTCACACACACTTCACCCCACACACCCCTCACACACACTCTTCACCCTCCTGCTGTCTGGAAAAAGGTACCGAAGCATTCGGCTCTTTTTTGTCCTGCACTGTCTTTTGTCCTGCACTGTCTTTTGTCCTGCACTGTCCTGTCTGTGTTGTTTGTCTTGTCCTACACTGTGTACACCAGGTTACACAGACACACTTTATGTATCTAGGACACTTACTAAGTCCTTATAGCTCTGTGTGTGTTTTATGTAACACACTGATCCTGGAGAAACGTTGTCTCATGTCACTGTGTACTGTAACAGTTATATATGGTGTTAATGATAATAAAAACATCTTGACTCTTGACTCTTGCCCCATCTATAGAGTATTAACAGATAATTCAGTGTGTCAGATGTTTTAATGCCTGCAATGACATTAATGACATCATCCTCATTAACATGCAAATTAGGACACACCCTCATGACCTGATTTCAGTCCTGAAATCCCTGAAATCTCAAGTTAGTAACAAGACGTTACTCTGATAAACGTAAACAAAAACAGATACAACGTGAAAATAAAAACTACTGTGTGTGTGTGTGTGAGTGAGAGAGAGAGAGTGTGTGTGTGTGTGTGAGTGTGTGTGTGTGTGTGTGTGTGTGACAGAGCGTGTGTGTGTGTACATGAGAGAGAGTGTGTGTGTGTGTGTGTGTGTGTGAGTGAGAGAGAGAGAGAGTGTGTGTGTGTGTGAGTGAGAGAGAGAGAGTGTGTGTGTGTGTGTGTGTGTGTGTGTGTGTGTGTGTGTGTGAGTGAGAGAGAGAGAGA
>NC_083469.1:975000-1002500 GCF_030014155.1 Tachysurus vachellii
ACTTCACATGGTCTGATGTTTGTTTCACAGGTTCCTGGCATTTCTTTTCTAACAATTGTGCTGTTATTGCTTCTGCTTTGAGCTGATGCATCTCCAGATGTGGCTAAATTAGCAGTGGGTTCTTTGATATCCACCGTTTCATCAGCTAGCTTTGGACTAATGTTGGTTTCAAAGGTGTGTAAGTTTTCCTCTGCCCACCGAGTCCCTGTTATTTCCCAAGATGTTGTCTGATTTCCACTGGTTTCTCCAATAGCAACAGTTACTTTGGTCCCAAATGGACCACCATGAAAATCCCAAAGATCTGCATCTTCTCCATCCGACGTGTTTCCGGCTGTAGCTGCAGTTAGATTGCCATTAATTTCACTGACGCTAGCTGCGTCGCCAGTTATAGCCCAGTTTACGTTGCTTCCTTTATCGCCAGATGTTCCTGCAGATGTGGTCTGACTGTCACTGGAATCTACAAACACAGCTGTGTTGGCATGGACATCTGCAACTCTTCCAGCTAACGTGTTTGTGTGTCCAGACGCATTCTGAGGATCATCGCTTGATATGAAGCAGCTGGAGTGGGTTCCTCTAGAACCTGATGTTCCTCCAGATGTGATCACACTGCCTTTGGTTCCCCCAAAATATTCTGGTCCTTCAGTTTTACCTGGACTGGTGCGGAATCCCCAAAGTTCCATCTCCTGTCCATTTTCCGAGTTTATAAACCCAGATGTTGTCACGTGAACACCAGAAGAATCAAGAATCTTGTTTTGCTTTACGTTGGGATTGATTTGTCCAAAATGTCCTGTTTCTCTATCTGGTGTCCTGAAGTGTCCAGATGTGTCTGGTTTGAATTCTCCATCCTTTGGTTCCAGACTCAGCTCCATCACGCCATGCGGTTCTGGAACCCCGTTGATCCGAGGTTCCTCAGAAGTGACCCGGTTTCCTGCTGAGTGCCTGGTGTCATTTGGACCTGAATGAAACCCCCTGTTCCTGTGGGTCTGAGCCAGAGGTGGGTGTGTTTTATAGCCTTCAGCTTGGGTGACATCCACAGACAGGTCCTCAGCGTCTTCTGGGTCCAGGTCCTCCAGATCTTCTGGATCCTCCAGGTCTTCTGGATCTTCTGGGTCCTCAGGGTCCGAACCTGAGGGGATTAAACCGCTTTATTAAACCGTCTCCACACCTGACGACCATCTTATTAACCTCTACACACACATGCAGAAACGTTTTATATCCCGACAGCTGAAAGTTTCGCTGTAAAACAAAGCCATCTGATCATCAGCACAAAGATCTACTTCCACCTCACGCTCAAACTCAGACGCCATTTTGAATGAAACGACGCCGGCGGTTTACTTCACAACTGCATCCTCGCTCCCTACAAACGCGCACTACTTAGGGGACACATTAACAGCGCTTCGCTCCCTATCTAGGGCTCTTAATATCCCACACGCTCCATTAGGAACGCGGCCGAAGTGCTGTTCCCCTGACAAGCACTAAATATACACAGGACATGAGCGACATCTACAGGTTATAAAGAGTAACTACACAATAAACTTAATCATAATGACTGACTCAGATACTCTTCATCACTGCTCACATTAAACAGAAGAAGAAGAAGTAAATTATATAAAAAATAGTAATCATTTATTTAGTGACTGTTTTCTGATGTGCTTTAACACATAAACACAGGAGATTTGGACATTATGACCACTAAGTGGCGCTAAACCTCCATCATCATCATCATCATCATCATCATCATTATCATCATTACTTTTTTTGACTTGATCTTTCTTTGCACTTTAATTTAAAAGTTTTGGATTGTCCTTTGTGTTGTTGTTTGCTGATCTCTGGACCTTTTTCCTGTTTTTGTTTATTTTCATTTGCTCCATGTTACGAATCTGGGGTTTGACTGGAGATGAGCTTCAGCAGCTCAAGAACGGCTCATGGAGGAACATCAGCATCTCCTGGCTGATCTGGACACAGAGCTGGTAATGTTCAGTGATGCTCAACAAACCCTTTGCAGTGGGCGGTTTCTGCAGAGCACCGTGCACGTCCATTTTGTTTTTATATCACCAGACAGTCACTGCATGTCCCACTGTGTTTGACCAATAAAATCTGAATGTGGAGGTGAATCAGAGGTGAGAACAGACCTACCATCCTCTCCTTCAGAATAGAAGTATAACATGTGGAATAAAAGGTTGTTGGGTGTCAAACCGCCGGAGAGGAACAGTGTCACTGGAGCTGCTCACAATTTCATCATCTTCACTGTTCAGAAAAACCTCAATACCCAAGACAGCTAAGTGTCTGAACCCTCATGAAGCCTGTTAGATCTTATTCTAACCAATTCAATTTCTCGCCCACATGTAAGCTGGGTTCCACAGACAGTATCCCACAGAAATACAGAAGAGTCACATGCAGCCATCATGGTCCAAACCCCTGCATCTCATCCCACTGCTTGAGTTTATCTTCAGAAAATATTCACAAAAGTGTTCACACCCAGGGTCTGGTCCAGCTTTGTGGAGAAACTGTGTCTCTGCAAGTATAAGTTCTGGTTATCACCCACAGACTGATGGACAAGCTAAATGGGGAAAATGTGGAAGGTGGCTTTTTTGTGCTGAGAATCATGAGGATTGGGCTCGGTTCCTCCTCTAGGTTCCTCCTCTAGGTTCCTCCTCTAGGTTCCTCCAGCCATGAACTGACTGCACCATTCAGCCACACAGTTCACTGTGTCCTTTCCATGTGTCCTGTCTCAAGCCCATCACATCAGGACCATGAACATCTGACGCAACCCTAGATACAATCCACATCACATCACCTGAGGTCTAATCTCACTCACACACACACACACACACACACACACACACACACACACACAAACACACAAACACACACACCTGATCCAATCACATACACGCACACACATACACACACACAAACACACACCTGATCCAATCACACACACACAAACACACACCTGATTTAATCACCCACACACACACACACACACCTGATCCAACCACACACACATGCACACACACACACATGCACAATGCACGCACCTGATCTAATCACACACTCACACACACACACACACCCACCCACACACACACGCACACACACCTGATCCAATCACACACACACACACACACACACTTGATGCAATCACACACACACACAGTGATGGAGGAGAGTGTGTGTGTTTTTATTAGTGTGTCTCATTCATTTGCTTACAGACATTAGAGGAAATTACGTTCATTATTATTAATGCAACCGCTGAGAATAATCTCGCTTTCTCTCCAAGCTGAATGAGATTATTTTCTCTCAGAGCTCTTGGAGCACAGAACTGAATCCATACACACTTTAACAGCTGAAGTTAAACTCTGAGGTTGAGGATGGAGATCAACTTGATCAATCATGTGACATCAGGACAAACACAGCAGCACAATTTATCCCCTTGTCCTCTAACAGGAAATTGGGTTTTTATTTGTTTGACAATATAATATGATGAAACAGAAAAGCAACTAAATAAATGTCCTTAAAATTATATTAAATGTTCAGTGACCTGGGTGCAAGAAACCCACCAGGTAGTCCACGTGGAGTCATCCTCCAAATAAAAGTCTGACGTGATGCTGTGTGAGAGAGAAGATGGTGAGGGTTAATCAGTGGAACAGGAGTCTCGTCTGTCACCAGTAAATCACTGCATGAACAGAGCTGCTGGAATGATGACATTCATCACTGCTTTAACTGAACACAGCGGCATCCACACTCATTATTCAGCAGCTCACACAGTAGAGTAGAACTTCATCCAGAACACACACATTTACTTTTCACTGAGTCACTGAGTCACTGAGCCACTGATTCACTGAGCCTCTGATTCACTGAGTCACTGATTCACTGAGTCACTGATTCACTGAGTCACTGAGCCTCTGATTCACTGAGTCACTGATTCACTGAGTCACTGAGCCACTGATTCACTGAGCCTCTGATTCACTGAGTCACTGATTCACTGATTCACTGAGTCTCTGATTCACTGAGTCTCTGATTCACTGAGTCACTGAGTCACTGATTCACTGAGTCACTGATTCACTGAGTCACTGATTCACTGAGTCACTGAGCCACTGATTCACTGAGCCACTGAGTCACTGATTCACTGAGTCACTGAGTCACTGATTCACTGAGTCTCTGATTCACTGATTCACTGAGTCACTGAGCCACTGATTCACTGAGCCACTGAGTCACTGATTCACTGAGTCACTGATTCACTGAGTCTCTGATTCACTGAGTCACTGATTCACTGAGCCACTGATTCACTGAGTCACTGATTCACTGAGTCTCTGATTCACTGAGTCACTGATTCACTGAGCCACTGATTCACTGAGTCACTGATTCACTGAGTCACTGAGCCACTGATTCACTGAGCCTCTGATTCACTGAGTCACTGATTCACTGAGTCACTGAGCCTCTGATTCACTGAGTCACTGATTCACTGAGTCACTGAGTCTCTGATTCACTGAGTCTCTGATTCACTGAGTCACTGAGTCACTGAGTCACTGAGTCTCTGATTCACTGATTCACTGAGTCACTGAGCCACTGATTCACTGAGCCACTGAGTCACTGATTCACTGAGTCACTGAGTCACTGATTCACTGAGTCTCTGATTCACTGAGTCACTGATTCACTGAGCCACTGATTCACTGAGTCACTGATTCACTGATTCACTGAGTCACTGAGTCACTGAGTCACTGAGTCACTGATTCACTGAGTCACTGAGCCACTGATTCACTGAGCCTCTGATTACTGAGCCACTGTCACATAGTTTGTTTATAATTCTCCCTGTGCTGTAAAGATAATGCTCAGATGACCTAGTACATGTCTGTATAAACACTTTCTGTCAGCTCCATGTGTGTTATTTATATCTGTGTCTAAGTGTCACATAACGATGTAAGTGTTGTATCTGCGGCTGTTTCTGAATTCCGCATCTTGTTCCTTTGTACCACGGCGTACACACAATACCGATAAAGATGCATCAAAGAGCATCAAATCCTTATTAATCCCTGTGTGTGTATGGATTGTGTTGGCATAGTTTAACAGCTTGGAGTTGTGAAAGTCAATTATTGTGTGTCTGAAGTTATTAACAATAAGAGGATTTGTGTGTGTGTGTGTGTGCGTGTATGTGTATGTGTGTGTATGTGTGTATGTGTGTGTGTCTGTGAGTAAGTGTGTGTGTGTATGTGTTTGTGTATGTGTGTGTGTGTTTGTGAGTGTGTGTATGTGTGTGTCTGTGTATGTATGTGTGTGTGTGTGCGTGTGTATATGATTGGATTAGGTGTGTGTGTATGTGTGTGTCTGTGAGTGAGTGTGTACTGTGTATGTGTGTGTATGTGTATATGATTGGATTAGGTGTGTGTGTATGTGTGTGTGTATGTATGTGTGTGTGTGCGTGTGTGTATATGATTGGATTAGGTGTGTGTGTGTGTCTGTGAGTGAGTGAGAGTGAGTGTGTGTATGTGTGTGTGTGTGTATGTGTGTGTCTGTGAGTGTGTGTGTGTGTGTGTGTGTTTGTGTATGTATGTGTGTGTGTATGTGTGTGTATGTGTGTGTGTCTGTGAGTGAGTGTGTGTGTATATGATTGGATTAGGTATGTGTGTGTGTGTGTGTGTATGATTGGATTAGGTGTGTGTGTATGTGTGTGTGTGTCTGTGTGTGTATGTGAATGTGTATGTGTGTGTACGTGTGTGTGTGTCTGTGAGTGTGTGTCTGTGAGTGTGGGTCTGTGAGTGTGTGTGTATATGATTGGATTAGGTGTGTGTGTGTATGTGTGTGTGTGTGTGTATATATGCTTGGATTAGGTGTGTGTGTGTGTGAGTGTGTGTGTACGTGTGTGCGTGTCTGTGAGTGTGTCTGTGAGTGTGTGTGTGTACGTGTGTGTGTGTCTGTGTCTGTGAGTGTGTGTCTGTGAGTGTGTGTGTGTCTGTGAGTGTGTGTGTACGTGTGTGTGTATGTGAGTGTGTGTGTATGTGTGTGTGTCTGTGAGTGAGTGAGTGTGTGTGTGAGAGAGAGAGACATTTCATTAATAAAACTCTTGTTGACTAAAGAACGATCTGCATGTGAGTGCTTGCCATTTTAAATGCTTTGACAACACGTACAATTTGTAAAGCCAATAAAATAAATCTGAATTAAAAATCTATAAATTTTGTCAATAAAGCTGCGTCTATTTGCTGCATGTCTCAACAGACATCAGAAGACTCTTTTCTTTTCTTTTCCTTCCTTTTTTATTGTGTGGTGTTGGATTACTGCCCCTCGGATCGCCCCTGGACTTAAACTCTGGTGTAATATCACATCAGACAACAGTCTGAGTTCAGTTTCAGTTCAGATTCAACACCATCACAGTGACCTGCATCATGAAGTGTTAACAAACACCATCACAGTGACCTGCATCATGAAGTGTTAACAAACACCATCACAGTGACCTGCATCATGAAGTGTTAACAAACACCATCACATTTCTACACTGGTGTCGTCATCACTACTAAACTGAACGCTTTTTATTTGTTTCTTTCCTCCACAGCTGGAATTCTGCAGCACCTCTGGATTGGACCTGTGATGGAGACTTGTGTCCACATACTGTGTGTCCGCATACTGTATGTCCACGTGTGTCCACATACTGTACTGTGTGTCCACATACTGTATGTCCACGTGTGTCCACATACTGTATGTCTACGTGTGTCCACATACTGTGTGTCCACATACTGTCTGTCCACATACTGTGTGTCTGCATACTGTATGTCCACGTGTGTCCACATACTGTATGTCTACGTGTGTCCACATACTGTATGTCTACGTGTGTCCACATACTGTCTGTCCACATACTGTGTGTCCACATACTGTATGTCCTCATGTGTCCACATACTGTGTGTCCACGTGTGTCCACATACTGTGTCCACATACTGTATGTCCACATGTGTCCACATACTGTATGTCTACGTGTGTCCACATACTGTGTCCACATACTGTGTGTCCACATACTGTATGTCCACATGTGTCCACGTGTGTCCACATACTGTGTGTCCGCATACTGTATATCCACGTGTGTCCACATACTGTATGTCCACGTGTGTCCACATACTGTGTGTCCACATACTGTGTGTCCACGTGTGTCCACATACTGTGTGTCCACGTGTGTCCACATACTGTGTGTCCACGTGTGTCCACATACTGTATGTCCACGTGTCCACATACTGTGTGTCCATGTGTGTCCACATACTGTATGTCCACGTGTGTCCACATGCTGTATGTCCATGTGTGTCCACATACTGTGTCCACATACTGCATGTCCACGTGTGTCCACACACTGTATGTCCACGTGTGTCCACACACTGTATGTCCACGTGTCCACACACTGTATGACCACGTGTGTCCACATACTGCGTGTCCACGTGTGTCCACACACTGTATGTCCACGTGTGTCCACATACTGCATGTCCACGTGTGTCCACACACTGTATGTCCACGTGTGTCCACACACTGTATGTCCACGTGTCCACATACTGTATGACCACGTGTGTCCACATACTGCATGTCCACGTGTGTCCACACACTGTATTTCCACGTGTGTCCACATACTGCATGTCCACGCGTGTCCACACACTGTATGTCCACGTGTGTCCACACACTGTATGTCCACGTGTCCACATACTGTATGTCCACGTGTGTCCACATACTGTATGTCCACGTGTGTCCACACACTGTATGTCCACGTGTGTCCACACACTGTATGTCCACGTGTCCACATACTGTATGACCATGTGTGTCCACATACTGCATGTCCACGTGTGTCCACACACTGTATGTCCACGTGTGTCCACATACTGCATGTCCACGTGTGTCCACACACTGTATGTCCACGTGTGTCCACACACTGTATGTCCACGTGTCCACATACTGTATGACCACGTGTGTCCACATACTGCGTGTCCACGTGTGTCCACACACTGTATGTCCACGTGTGTCCACATACTGCATGTCCACGTGTGTCCACACACTGTATGTCCACGTGTGTCCACACACTGTATGTCCACGTGTCCACATACTGCATGTCCACGTGTGTCCACACACTGTATGTCCACGTGTGTCCACATACTGTATGTCCACCTGTGCACTGCAGATCTTTATAATCTTGACTCAGTAAAACTTGACTTAAAATTTATGGTCCCCAGAAAATGTAACTGAAAGCGTCGTTTAATTCTATATGCACTTTTATTATTGTGTGTAAATCACACATAATGTCTGAGATTTGTGTCATTTCAGGTACAACAGTGTGTGTAAATACATGTGAATACTCAGAAGTGCCTGGAGACGAAGGTGTGTTTGTGTTGAGTTTTATATGAAACTGTTAAAGTGTTTATTACTGAACACACACTGAACACACACTACACACTGAACACAAACTGAACACACACTACACACTGAACACAAACTGAACACACACTACACGCACACTGAACACACACTACAGACTGAACACACACTACACACTGAACACACACTACACACACACTGAACACACACACTACACACTGAACACACACTCCACACACACTGAACACACACTACACACTGAACACACACTACACACACACTGAACACACACACTACACACTGAACACACACTCCACACACACTGAACACACACTACACACTGAACACACACTACACACTAAACACACACTGAACACGCACTACACACACACTGAACTGAACACCGTTAAAACTTCTTTCTTCCATCTCAGAAATATTGCCAGATTGCGTCCAATTCTGTCATTTTGTGTTGCTGAGAGACTGATCAACACTTTGTGTTTTCTCGTGTTGATTACTGCAATGCCTTGTTGACTTTGGTGTCTAAAGCTACCTTAAATAAATTACAGCTAGTGCAAAATTCTGCAGTGAGAACACTTACTAGAACAAAGTTAAAAGATCACATTACTCCTGTTCTGGAGTCCTTGCACTGGCTCCACGTTAGGTTTAGGGTTGATTTTAAGATTCTGATGCTTACCTACAAGCCTTACACAGGTTAGCGCCTCAATATCTGACTGATCTTTTAACTCCTTATATTCCATCTCGTGACCTTCGTTCTTCTGAAACTGGTCTTTTAATTGTTCCTTTAACTCGTTTACATTCGACTAGAGATCAGGGCTTTCTCTTCACTAGCTCCAAAACTGTGGAATTCATTACCAACTGAGAGAAGGCAAGTAACATCTCTTGGCACTTTTAAATCTCTGCTTAAAACTCATTTTTTTTAGGGTAGCTTTTAATTTGACTAATTGTAATTTTACATAGTGCTTATTTTATTGTCTGTTTTTGTTGCTTTAATTTTAATCTTTATATCTTTATTTTGCTTTTGTGAAGTGCTTTGAGATGTTCTTTTAAAGGCGCTATAGAAAATAAAGGTTATTATTATTATTATTATTATTATTATTATTATTATTATTATTATTGTTATTATTACACACACCACACACTGAACACACACTGAACATGCACTGAACACACAATGAACACACAATGAACACACAATGAACACACAGAAAGGCAGTTCTGTAATTTAGCATTATACCAATCACATTGTGTGTGGTGTGTGTGAGTGATTGTGTGCGTGTGTGTGCGCGCGTGTGTGTGTGTGCGCGTGTGTGTGTGAGTGAGTGATTATGTGCGTGTGTGTGCGCGCGCGCGTGTGTGTGTGTGTGTGTGCGCACGTGTGTGTGTGAGTGAGTGTGTGTGCGCGCGTGTGTGTGTTCTAAGCACACACGGTCCAATCAGAGTGTGATGATGACTTCAGCTCTTACACGGAGTGAAACAGTGAGGCAGTAAAGAAAAGGAGATAAAGAATAAAGATGGACAGAATCCCGGATTGTCAGAACAGCAGGTTACAGTAACGTGAGCGCGCGCGCGGATAAAAAGGGATTTAAACAATACAGAAGTAAAGACGATGAAGGGAACGAAGGAGTTTAATGTGTCGGTGATGAACGGTGCTTTTATTTCTGCGTGGACGTGAGAAGCTTCAGAAACCCCAGGGATCTTAAACCGAAATTATTAAATGAATTGAAATTGAAATCTATTGTTTTTATGTTTAAAGGAAAAGGGAAATAAATGAAAGCGCGCGCGCAGCCGGAGGAGGACAGGGAGCAGAAGTGCGCGTGAGTCTTAGGACCTGCAGACAGGAGGATTATAGTCTGTTTGTCCAACAAACACAAATAAATGGTGAAGAAAAGCAAGAAAAGCGGGAAAGAACTGGAGTTTCCTAAAGAATCAGGAAGACAGACATGGAGGAAGAATCACATCTTCAGTACAGAGGGAAGTTTTAGACACGAGGAAAGATTTGGATCTTCACAAAATCCAGAAAAACAGGACATTCGGTAATGAAAACGTCTGTAAGAAATCTGAGATCCATCTTATTTTAGTTTAATTAAAGTGCAGAGACTGTTTTATTTTATTTTATTATTATTATTATTTTTTGTATTTTGATTTTTTTTATTTATTTCATATGGAGAAATTTGCTTGTGTACCAGAGAATCTGTGACTCCACTGATGGACTTTTACCTTCTAATCTTTTGGATAAATTCAGAATATTCAGTAAAATCCGTGTGAAGGTGCACGAGGAAGTGATCGGACTTGACACAAATGATGAACTTGACGAACAACACGGCGGTGGTGCGAGCAGACGATGATGAGGATGAGGATGGGGCGGAGCGTGGGCGGAGCGCGAGGGTCCTGCTGGGATTCGTTCTGTTCTTGCTGATTGTGTGGACGCTGCTGGGGAACACGCTGGTGTGCGCCGCCGTGGTAAAGTTCAGGCACCTTCGCTCCAAAGTCACCAACTTCTTTGTGATCTCGCTGGCCGTGTCGGACCTGTTCGTGGCTGTGCTCGTGATGCCATGGGAGGCGATGTCTGCAGTGGCGGGGGCGTGGCTCTTCGGCCGCGTGTTCTGCGCCATCTGGGTGGCGTTCGACATCATGTGCTCGACAGCCTCCATCTTGAATTTGTGCATCATCAGCGTGGATCGCTACTGGGCCATCGCGAGCCCGTTCCGTTACGAGCGCAAGATGACGCAGCGTGTGGCCTTTGTGATGATCGGCGTGGCCTGGACACTGTCTGTGCTCATCTCCTTCATCCCCGTGCAGCTGAACTGGCATGAGGCAGACGAGGACGAAGACGCCGACATCCTCGGAGAGTTTAACTTCAACGGGAGCGTTAGCAACGACAACTGTAAAGCTAACCTAAACCGCACGTATGCTATCTCCTCCTCACTGATCAGCTTCTATATCCCGGTGGTGATCATGATTGCGACGTACACACGGATTTTCCGCATCGCGCAGAAGCAAATTAGACGGATTTCCTCGCTGGAGAGAGCAGCAGGACACGACTGCGGCGGAGAGAATTCTAACTCGCTGAAAACGGCTTTTAAAAAAGAAACGAAGGTCCTGAAGACGCTGTCTGTCATCATGGGTGTGTTCGTGTGCTGCTGGCTGCCGTTCTTCGTGCTCAACTGCGTGGTGCCGTTCTGCCAGTGCGTCAGCGACACCACCTTTGCCGTCTTCGTGTGGTTCGGCTGGGCCAATTCCTCACTCAACCCCGTCATCTACGCCTTTAACGCAGACTTCCGCAAGGCTTTCTCCTCCATTCTGGGCTGCCACAAACTGTTTCCCAGCAGCACCGTCGAGGCCGTGAACTTCAGCAATGAGCTGGTGTCTTATCACCATGACACCACGCTACAGAAAGAAGCTCCGCCTCTGATTCCGCTCAAAGAAGAAGACCGTGTGCTGCGGGCACGTAAGACTTCCTCTCTGAGCTCCTCCTCTTCCTGTGTCGGAGTGGGTGGAGTGTTTCGTGATCACACTCACGTGCTGCTGCCCAGCGTGGGTCGGTGCGAGTGTGACGCAGAGATCTCACTGGACACCATCACACCCTTCACCTCCACCGCCATGATGGAGTGCGGCGGGATCCCGGGACAAATCATCAACGAGTGACGCCGGCGATAATCCACCAGCGTGGAGGAAAAGAATGTTTAAAAAACCAATAACATCACACAAGAGATCTGATCAATACTCAATAATCAATCATCAATAATCAGTCTGTTGACTTGATGATTGAGGAAGTGTTCAGGTCCTGAGTGATGAACCAACACCAGAGAAGTGAAAGAACATGTTAATGAACACTGTATAATAAAAACCAAGAACCAGGAAACACCAATGTTATAAAGTTCTACACAGAACCTTTAAGGGTCCATTTTTAAAATATTAATAATAATAAAAATAATAAATAAGAATAATAGTTGTAGCTGGTTCTGGTTTGCTCCTGTACTGTGTGTTCTGTGTGTATTTTCCCTGTGTGTGTATGTGAGTGTGTGTGTGATTGTGTTCTCTGTGTCTGTGTTCTCTGTGTCTGTGTCTCTGTGTGTGTGCGAGTGCATGTGTGTGTGTGTGTGAGTGTGTTCTCTGTGTGTGTGTTTACGTGTTTTTCTGATCTCTGTCTCTGTGTGTGTGCGAGTGCACGTGTGTGTGTGAGTGTGAGTGTGTTCTCTGTGTTTGTGTTCTCTGTGTCTGTGTTCTCTGTGTGTGTGTGTGAGTGTGTTCTCTGTGTCTGTGTTCTCTGTGTGTGTGTGTGAGTGTGTTCTCTGTGTGTGTTTGTGTGTATGTGTTTTTACGTGTGTTTTTCTGTCTCTGTGTGTGTGGGAGTATGTGTGAGTGCACGTGTGTGTGTGAGTGTGAGTGTGTTCTCTGTGTTTGTGCTCTGTGTGTGTGTGTGTGTGTGAGTGTGTTCTGTGTGTGTGTGTGAGAGTGTGTTCTCTGTGTGTGTGTGTGTGTGTGAGAGAGTGTGTTCTGTGTGTGTGTGTGTGTGAGAGTGTGTTCTCTCTGTGTGTGTGTGTGAGTGTGTTCTGTGTGTGTGTGTTTGTGTGTGTTTGTGTGTGTGTGTGTGAGAGTGTGTGTGAGAGTGTGTTCTCTGTGTGTGTGTGTGTGTGAGAGTGTGTTCTATGTGTGTGTGTGTGTGTGTGTGTGAGAGTGTGTTCTACAGTATGTGTGTGTGTTTGTGTGTGTGTTTGTGTATGTGTGTTTGTGTGTTTGTGTGTGTGTGTGTGTGTTTGTGTGTGTGTGTGTTTGTGTGTGTGTGTTTGTGTGTGTGTTTGTGTGTGTGTGTGAGAGTGTGTTCTATGTGTGTGTGTTTGTGTGTGTGTGAGAGTGTGTTCTGTGTGTATGTGTGTGTGTTTGTGTGTGTGTGTGAGAGTGTGTTCTGTGTGTATGTGTGTGTGTTTGTGTGTGTGTGAGAGTGTGTTCTGTGTGTGTGTGTATGTGTGAGAGTGTGTTCTGTGTGTGTGTGTGTGTGTGTGAGAGAGTGTGTTCTATGTGTGTGTGTGTGTGTTTGTGTGTGTTTGTGTGTGTGTGTGTGTGTTTGTGTGTGTGTGTGTTTGTGTGTGTGTTTGTGTGTGTGTGTGTGTTTGTGTGTGTGTGTGTGTGTGTGTGTGTGTTTACGTGTATTTCTCTGATCAGGAGCAGTAATAGCTGTGTGTCTGTGTCTCTGTGTGTGTGGAGTGTGATGGTGTTCCAGCTGTGTGTGAGTCTGAGGTCTCTGTGTAAAAGCCACAGCTCAGAGGCTCAGAGGTTCCCTGTAGAACTCTCTCATCAGGAACCGCAGTAATACACACGCTGTCATGGTGATGAAGCTGATGATCCACAGCAGAACGTCACACCTTCAGAAACTTCTGCCTTTTTATTTTTATTTTTTCTGTGAATAGATTTTTTCTGATGCTGTAATATTATTTATTAAGATCATCAATGTTTAAAATAGTGATTTATTAAAGACATTTATGATTTATGAAGACATCTGCAAAACGTGTGTGTGTGTGTGTGTGTGTGTGTGTGTGTGTGTGGAATTGCTTTTGTTTGTGCTGTATTTTATTTTAAAATGTAAGGAATAAAATGACACTTGTTTATGGCGTCGTCACGTGTGAACTCTCTCCACTGTATTTAAACTCATTAAAGCTTTCATTAGGATTTCATGTTGCTTGTGCTGCAGAAAGTTTTGGCACCCCTCTATCATCCCCAACAGTCTAATGCAGTGGCATCAGCAACCAGAATGTGACATGCTCATGTGTCACTCACACTGTAACCATGACAACACTTACTAGGATCTAGAGTTATTATTTTTAGCAGATTAATAAAGTAAATGATGAAATAAAGATCTGTGTAACGTCGGTTGCATCACAAATACATCACAAAACAATCAGAAAAACACTGAGCAAAACTGATGATCATGGATCTTAGCTAAAGCAGGACATGACAGAAATGACCTTAAAGAAGCCTACAGTTTCTTTACAACATTTACAAATGACACAGATGTAATGAGATGTTTGTGCAGTATGTAATGTTTGTGCAGTGTGTAATGTTTGTGCAGTGTGTAATGTTTGTGCAGTGTGTAATGTGTGTGCAGTGTGTAATGTGTGTGCAGTGTGTAATGTTTGTGCAGTGTGTAATGTGTGTGCAGTGTGTAATGTGTGTGCAGTGTGTAATGTTTGTGCAGTGTGTAATGTTTGTGCAGTGTGTAATGTGTGTGCAGTGTGTAATGTTTGTGCAGTGTGTAATGTGTGTGCAGTGTGTAATGTTTGTGCAGTGTGTAATGTTTGTGCAGTGTGTAATGTGTGTGCAGTGTGTAATGTTTGTGCAGTGTGTAATGTTTGTGCAGTGTGTAATGTGTGTGCAGTGTGTAATGTTTGTGCAGTGTGTAATGTGTGTGCAGTGTGTAATGTGTGTCCAGTGTGTAATGTTTGTGCAGTGTGTAATGTTTGTGCAGTGTGTAATGTGTGTGCAGTGTGTAATGTTTGTGCAGTGTGTAATATGTGTGCAGTGTGTAATAAGATGTTTGTGCAGTATGTAATGTGTGTGTAGTGTGTAATAAGATGTTTGTGCAGTGTGTAATGTTTGTGAAGTGTGTAATGTGTGTGCAGTGTGTAATGTGTGTGCAGTGTGTAATGTTTGTGCAGTGTGTAATGTTTGTGCAGTGTGTAATGTGTGTGCAGTGTGTAATGTTTGTGCAGTGTGTAATGTGTGTGCAGTGTCTAATGTGTGTGCAGTGTGTAATGTTTGTGCAGTGTGTAATGTTTGTGCAGTGTGTAATGTGTGTGCAGTGTGTAATGTTTGTGCAGTGTGTAATATGTGTGCAGTGTGTAATAAGATGTTTGTGCAGTATGTAATGTGTGTGTAGTGTGTAATAAGATGTTTGTGCAGTGTGTAATGTTTGTGAAGTGTGTAATGTGTGTGCAGTGTGTAATAAGATGTTTGTGCAGTGTGTAATGTGTGTGCAGTGTGCAATGTTTGTGCAGTGTGTAATGTTTGTGCAGTGTGTAATGTGTGTGCAGTGTGTAATGTGTGTGCAGTGTGTAATGTTTGTGCAGTGTGTAATGTTTGTGCAGTGTGTAATGTGTGTGCAGTGTGTAATGTTTGTGCAGTGTGTAATGTTTGTGCAGTGTGTAATGTGTGTGCAGTGTGTAATGTGTGTGCAGTGTGTAATGTTTGTGCAGTGTGTAATGTGTGTGCAGTGTGTAATGTGTGTGCAGTGTGTAATGTTTGTGCAGTGTGTAATGTTTGTGCAGTGTGTAATGTTTGTGCAGTGTGTAATGTTTGTGCAGTGTGTAATGTGTGTGCAGTGTGTAATGTTTGTGCAGTGTGTAATATGTGTGCAGTGTGTAATGTTTGTGCAGTGTGTAATGTGTGTGCAGTGTGTAATGTTTGTGCAGTGTGTAATATGTGTGCAGTGTGTAATAAGATGTTTGTGCAGTATGTAATGTGTGTGTAGTGTGTAATAAGATGTTTGTGCAGTGTGTAATGTTTGTGAAGTGTGTAATGTGTGTGCAGTGTGTAATGTGTGTGCAGTGTGTAATAAGATGTTTGTGCAGTGTGTAATGTGTGTGCAGTGTGCAATGTTTGTGCAGTGTGTAATGTTTGTGCAGTGTGTAATGTTTGTGCAGTGTGTAATGTTTGTGCAGTGTGTAATGTTTGTGCAGTGTGTAATGTTTGTGCAGTGTGTAATATGTGTGCAGTGTGTAATAAGATGTTTGTGCAGTATGTAATGTGTGTGTAGTGTGTAATAAGATGTTTGTGCAGTGTGTAATGTGTGTGTAGTGTGTAATAAGATGTTTGTGAAGTGTGTAATGTGTGTGCAGTGTGTAATAAGATGTTTGTGCAGTGTGTAATGTTTGTGCAGTGTGTAATGTGTGTGCAGTGTGTAATGTTTGTGCAGTGTGTAATGTGTGTGCAGTGTGTAATGTTTGTGCAGTGTGTAATATGTGTGCAGTGTGTAATGTGTGTGCAGTGTGTAATGTTTGTGCAGTGTGTAATGTGTGTGCAGTGTGTAATGTTTGTGCAGTGTGTAATATGTGTGCAGTGTGTAATAAGATGTTTGTGCAGTATGTAATGTGTGTGTAGTGTGTAATAAGATGTTTGTGCAGTGTGTAATGTTTGTGAAGTGTGTAATGTGTGTGCAGTGTGTAATGTGTGTGCAGTGTGTAATAAGATGTTTGTGCAGTGTATAATGTGTGTGCAGTGTGCAATGTTTGTGCAGTGTGTAATGTGTGTGCAGTGTGTAATGTAATGTTTGTGCAGTGTGTAATATGTGTGCAGTGTGTAATAAGATGTTTGTGCAGTATGTAATGTGTGTGTAGTGTGTAATAAGATGTTTGTGCAGTGTGTAATGTTTGTGAAGTGTGTAATGTGTGTGCAGTGTGTAATGTGTGTGCAGTGTGTAATAAGATGTTTGTGCAGTGTATAATGTGTGTGCAGTGTGCAATGTTTGTGCAGTGTGTAATGTTTGTGCAGTGTGTAATGTTTGTGCAGTGTGTAATATGTGTGCAGTGTGTAATAAGATGTTTGTGCAGTATGTAATGTGTGTGTAGTGTGTAATAAGATGTTTGTGCAGTGTGTAATGTGTGTGTAGTGTGTAATAAGATGTTTGTGAAGTGTGTAATGTTTGTGCAGTGTGTAATAAGATGTTTGTGCAGTGTGTAATGTGTGTGCAGTGTGTAATAAGATGTTTGTGCAGTGTGTAATGTGTGTGCAGTGTGTAATGTGTGTGCAGTGTGTAATGTTTGTGCAGTGTGTAATGTTTGTGCAGTGTGTAATGTTTGTGCAGTGTGTAATAAGATGTTTGTGCAGTGTGTAATAAGATGTTTGTGCAGTGTGTAATAAGATGTTTGTGCAGTGTGTAATAAGATGTTTGTGCAGTGTGTAATAAGATGTTTGTGCAGTGTGTAATAAGATGTTTGTGCAGTGTGTAATGTGTGTGCAGTGTGTAATGTGTGTGCAGTGTGTAATGTTTGTGCAGTGTGTAATATTTGTGCAGTGTGTAATAAGATGTTTGTGCAGTATGTAATGTGTGTGTAGTGTGTAATAAGATGTTTGTGCAGTGTGTAATAAGATGTTTGTGCAGTGTGTAATAAGATGTTTGTGCAGTGTGTAATAAGGTGTTTGTGCAGTGTGTAATAAGATGTTTGTGCAGTGTGTAATAAGATGTTTGTGCAGTGTGTAATAAGGTGTTTGTGCAGTGTGTAATAAGATGTTTGTGCAGTGTGTAATGAGATGTTTGTGTGTTGTAGATCAGATTGTGATGTAGATGTTGATTAGATCGTTTGAGCTGTCAGTATGATTCGGTACTGTTTTAGTAATTGGTCATGAGGCTCCGCCCCATTAACTGATCCACCAATCATCAGAAGGAGAAGCTGTGTGTGACCTGGACACAGGAAGAGCACAGTTTGTAGAGATGTTTGTTTTCTATGCACAAAATAATTCATAGCACAATACTGCAGTGAGATATTTGATCATTTGATCTTCTTAAACATTGGACACAAAACAACCTTCTCACTTCAACCTTGGAACACTTTCAGCTCCACACATCGTAAAGCTCCTCATTCTTAGTCACTAACGAGACTCATTATTTCCACTGACTTCCTCTGTTTGATGTTTGTTGTTATTTCTCACAGCTGAATTTCACAAGAACAAAGTGCAGCCCGAGGCGTCTCGTCTGCGTTTAGAGTAACGTTGTCTGCAAAGGGAGAATTTTTTACCTCAGAAACCAGGAAACAAACAGACCACTGTGACATCTGATCTAAAACACTAGGACACATTAGACATCAGGCAGCAGGAATAAGAGAACAGCAAATAAATATGATATACATCTATTTTTAAAAATGATGTGCCCCAACAAAGTGCTAACGAAACTGATCAACACTGCTATCAGAATCAGTTCTGAATCATGTCTGAATCACTAAATCAGTTTTGAATCACTTCTAAATCAGTTCTGAATCAGTTCTGAATAAGTTCTGAATCATGTCTGAATCACTAAATCAGTTCTGAATCAGTTCTGAATCATGTCTGAATCAGTCCAAATCACTCTTAAATCAGTTCTAAATTAGTTCTGAATCAGTTACAGATCACCTTAGAATCAGTTCTGAATCATGAATGAATCAGTCCAAATCACTTCTGAATAAGTTCTAAATTAGTTCTGAATCCCTTCTGAATCAGATCTTATACAGTGGTGGATGCATCGTGTATTGACTGCAGGTTAAAAAACTACATTGACGTTTATTTGCTTTTACATGTGACAGATGCTGGATGTAGAGATGAAGATAGAGAACAGAAGATAGAATTGAGTTTCAGTGTTTCAGCATTTCAGCTGTTCAGTATATTACTAATTGTTTCAGCATGTTTTATAGTGTTTCAGTATTTCACCGCTCTGTGTGAGTGTTTCAGTATTTCACAGTAATAGAGTTTCAGTGTTTGAGTGTTTTTGTGTTCGTCAGTGTCTCTCTTTATCTCCCTCTGTCCCGTGTCTCTGATCTATTTCAATCTCTTAAAAACACCACTCCACACAAATTGGGGGAAATGATGAAGCGAGACAAAAGAAATATGTGTGTGTGTGTGTGTGTGTGTGTGTGTGTGTGTGTGTGTGTGTGTGTGTGTTGGGGGGTCAGAAGTCATCCAGCTGCATGGAGCTTTTCACTTTTCATCCTGAACAACAAAAGAGTCTGAGAGTCTGCGCACACCAACCTATAACACACACACACACACACACACACACACACACACACACACACACACTCACACATACACACACATACGCACACACACACACAAACACACACACACACTCACACACACTCACACATACACACACATACACACACACGCACACACACAAGCAAACACACACACAAACACACACACTGTGTCATCACTGAGTCACTGCTTTAACAGGTGTATGATTCAAGGACAAATCCAGAACAATTCCAATCCTATAAATCATAAAATATCCAAAAAAAATATAAATTTTAGTTTAGATTTAAAGTCCTAAAATGACACAGTTCTAGTTGAACTCTTGTATGTTTTATGTAAAAACCTACAAAAAGCTTTGTATTTATAATCTTTCATTTTGTCGTAATAACTAGAACCTGACAGGACCTTAACATTTCACTTCCTGCATGAGAAACTGATGCACACAAGCGTGTTCTTCAGGAGTTTTCTGATATCTGAGCGCTGTTATAGTTATAGTTATTGTTATATTCAAAATACTAATCAATTGTGTCAGTCAGCTGTATGGTCTGGTCTAGGTCTGGTCTAACTAAGAAATTAGTATTGGGTCTGTGCTGAACTCAGAGTTTGTTCTGACCCATTAGTTCCTCAGGAGCTCTCGGTTACACAATTATAGACTGTTGTAGAAATGACATTATTTACATTAACATATTTCCTATCTAGTGTCACCAAATGAGGATGAGGTTCACTTCTGAACCTGGTTCCTCTCAAGAGAGTTTTTCCTTGCCGCCATCTGTATTCATGTACAGTATGTATATCATTTGTTTATTTTATTATTTCTTCTTCTTCTTATATATTTATTTATTTATTTTTCTCTTCTGTTTCTATACTTCTGTAAAGATGCTTTGAGACAATGTGAATTGTTAAAAGCACTATACAAATAAATTGAATCGAATTGAATTGTATTGTATTTCATAAAACATTGTATTAACTCTGAAATTGTAGCTAACACCATCCTTCCTGTCGGGCTTCAGATCAAACAACATGCCATCAATCACGCTAATGGAATGAAACAAAACACTTCTCTGTCTATTTCAGATCGATAATAACTGATCGTTCTGGATCTTTTTAGAAAATGGAGCTGTAATGTGGATTACTGGGAACAAAGATGAAGGAGGTTCAAAATGTTTCCACAGCATCAGGATCAGTACATCCACCTCCAGACAACACGGGAAACAAGCAAATGAAGCAAGCAAAAACTCTTTTGCTCAACGTCGCTAGCTTCTAACATTACACAAAAACATACCTTTAACAAAAGTAGCATGAGGCAAAATTAGCATACCCACACGTTACAGTGTGATACACGAAGATACTGCATTATACTAACAATTTACTGTGGGTTACATTGACACTACTAAAGTAAGTAAGCTGTGAATATACTAATGCTATATTGTGTTGCTAACATTTAGCATCACACATTTTAAATCTTTGTATGCTAATTCTAATTAATGTAGTATGTGTTATACTGATACTGATTATACTAATATACTATTGCTATACTAATCCTATTGCACTAAAAATACAGTATGTATGCGCCAATGCTAACACGATATATAACACATAATATACATAGCAATACATTACTGTGCTGTAATACTGTACCTAGAGCTACAGTGATAGTGAGTAAGTATGAACTAGTAAATATTAATGCTAACGTATGTATTATACTGACACTATACTAGTATACTGTTGCTATTGCAATGCTAGTACATACTAATGCTATAGCATGCACAATATTATACTGAACTTAAAGCGTTTATACGCTACTGTTAGTATGTGTTAATGCTAATGTATGTATTATACTGACACTAACATATTGCTACAATGCTATAGTACGTACTATACTGATATTATTCCAATAATACGCGAATATTAATAATGTTGTACAGTATATTATACTGAATTTAAAACATTTATACACTAAAGTTACTATGTGGTAATGCTAAGGTACTGATACTAATATTCTGCAATAAAGCTATAGTGTGTACTAAATGCTAATACACTGTTGCTATAGTAACACTATATGATATATTGTGGTGAATTTAGAAGGTTGTTAATATAATTCTAGCTCATGCTACAGCTATAGTACTATTCTTTTATACAGAACTACAAAATACAGAACGAGATGACGGCATTCATGCTAATAAACACTGGTATTTATCTCAGTCTTTCAGCTCATGAACATTTATGTGCTGATCGAGGAGTAAAATCTCATCTGACTCACAGCCTGAGCATATTTTTACACTGAGTGTGTGACACAAGGCTATAAAAGAATGTAAAAGCTTTTGAACTCCTCTTCAGTCCTCCTCGAGAGTGTCTCCATCACCCGCAATCACTGTCTTCATGTGTGTGTGTGCGTGCGTGTGTGTGTGTGTGAAGGCAAACGATTGGGGTGGGTTGAGTGCCCTTGTATGAAGTGTGTATGTGTGTGTTATCCTTGTTGTCCTTTATTTATGTTCTTTTTCAAATTCAGAGACATTAATCTAAACAATACAAATGCAATGAATCCTGGACAGCTCAGCACTTTTTTGGTCTTAGTGGAAAATAATTTACTATAGATAATTGTGTGTGTGTGTGTGTGTGTGTGTGTGTGTACTCGAATCCAGAAATTTGCATAGCTGATGTTCATTGCTCTGTGAGTGAGTGTGTGTCAGGGGTTAAAGTAAAATAACGTGTGACATAAACATGCCTAGCTGCCTATAGCTAGAATTTGTGCTATGTTTGTTTCTCTCTTTGTGACTTCATTGTCACACAGAGTCAGAAAACACATCAACAAGTCAGTTTGAGATCTCAGAGCAGACTGAGGAGTCACCACTCCTGTACACCACTTGCTCACCTGATCATTTATTTAACAGACTCCATCTTTCCTCTGACACGAGACTTGTTCAATGAACTTTTATTAAACATGTCCTTGATGAATAAAATCACAGAATATTTTATATTGATCATTCCATGTTGGTTCCTGTTATACTTATAACCCCACTCAGCATTTAGAATGATTTATAAACCCACTCAGAGCATTTAGAATGATTTATAATCCCACTCTTAGCTTTTAGAATGACTTATAATCCCACTCTATCGAACCCCCAACCCTGGAGGTGTGAGGCGAATGTGCTAACCACTAAGCCCCGGATGAATCTCTGATTGAAATTGGCAAATCCTGGAAATCGCTGGAGTTGTTTGCAGGACTCGGGACGTGGCCAGTCCTCCACCGCGTTATCCGATTGGGGTCCGTTGACGGTTGCCTGAAACACAGCCAGCACGTTATTTAAAGAAAAAAAAGGCTCTAACTGGGAAGAGGACGGGCGTATGATTCTGGCCTCCATCTCGGGGGCTGTCAGGTGGTACTAGTGACCCCGTGGGGGCATGAAACCAGGCAGGAGGTCAATAGTACAATCGTAAGGAGGATGCAGCCCTGGCCTTACTGAAAACTTGTCTGAGATCATGGTTAATGGTGGGGATAGAAAAACTGGATAGAAAAAAGCAGGGTGTTTCCCAGTTTAGGACTTGGCCGGTGGTCCAGTCTATGTTTGGGTTGTGTTTTGCCAGCCAGGGCAAGAGAGGATACTGAGGAGCAGGGTCAGGTGTACAAAGATAACTGTTAACTGGAGATAACTCCAGATAACTGGAGCGAGGCTGACTTTGTACTATACTTAGTGCTGCTGTTTCCGCTTCGTGTGGCACTCTGTAGTACGCCGGTTAATTTTAGTGACCAGAATGATGAGATCATCAAGCACAGAATTTTTGTATTATCTAAATATAAATATAAATCTTTATTTAACCTTTTGTTTTATGTTTATGTTCTGTAATGCTGCTTTCAGACAATGTCAATTGTTAAAACTGCTATACAAATAAATGTGAATGTTTGAATATGGGGTTCCACACACTGTCAATGGTGCAATGTGGAATTCTATGGTGAATTCATAACATTACACTGAATATGGCTTTATTTTTCATCTAGTATTTACACAAAGGGTACATTGTGAATGTTTCATTTTTTATTGCAACAACTCAAGGCAACGTTCTGTCAAAAATCATATGTGTAAAAGGTGAAGCACTCACCTGTGTGAAAAGGTTTGTAATCATGATTTTATTATACTGTAGTTCTACAGACCAAGGATGAAACTCAGGAGTGTTATTTAATCTCTGGCTTAAACCCTCAAAAACTGAACTGAGAGAAAGTGTAGCGCAGTCACTGCAATTCAGTTTCAGTCATTAGAATTTTGTTTGAGTGAAACATGTTTATCTGTCAGCGATGCGGGGATAAAAACAGACCCAAATGCAAGATAGCATAAAAATAAACTGATTTAATAAATAAAACACACAACACAAAGACACAGACAAAACCAGACATGACACAAGACGTGACCAAAGACGACACACAAGACGAGGATTCCGTGCCGTCATAGACAACGTGACACAGTTAAATACACAAGGAACAGGTGTGCAGAGACGAGGAAGAGTAAACAAGGGCGGGGCAGACACGTGACACAAAACAAACAAACGCACATGGCCAAAAGTCTGGGCTGGATCGTGACATTATCACTTCATCCTGATGAGCCACGGCTCTGTAAGAACTGTTTCTTTAAACACCTCTCAGGTTCTTCACTAAAATACCCCTTTAAAGACACACTTATGCTCCTAAAAACTGCTCTCATTCCACTCTATGCACCAGAAAAAGTCCGGTTCCACTAAACACTCCTCAGAGGCAGTATTATTGCCCTAAATACCCCAGCATGCTCTCTCTTCAAGGGTCACCATTTAATTTGGAACAGGTTTTACACCGCATGCCCTTCTTGGTGCAACCCTCCCAGTTAATCCGGCTTGGTACCAGCACTAAACTGGTACACGGTAAACTCCCTCATTGGTGGGGTAACAGTAAATACACCAGAATTAAGAGTCCAGTTTAAGTAAATACCCCCTCAGAAAAAGTATTATTTACATATACTACCTCTGGAAATATGTTCTATTCTCCAAAAAACTTTGTGTCCTATTCATTTAAATACCCCTGAGAGACCAACCAGGAGGCAGAGTTCAGAAAGATGACAGCTCTTGTGAAAACGCTGTTCCTCTGTGTGCTGGTTTTTGTCTGGAGGCTCCTGAAGTGCCTACCAGAAGGAAGGTGGACAAACAGTTTACGGGAAGTGTGAGAGGAGTCTTTAAGAATGCTGCGAGCTCAACACAGACAGCGTTTTCTTTGGATGATCTCAATCACATAGCGATAAAAGCTCTCCAGAATGGCTGAAGACAGGTGATGTCTCTTCAGTGTCCTCAAGAAGAACAGGTGCTGGTGATATTTCTTGACCAGGCAGAAGGTGTTAGTGGTCCAGGACAGGTCCTCAGAGATGTGGATCCCCAGGACCTTGAAGCTGGAGACATAAATACCCTACTGAGAAAGTCCAGTTCCCTAAATACCCCACTGGAACAGACCAGTGTACATAAATACACCATGGTTATGGCCCAGTGTCAATAAATACCCCATTGAGTCTGCCCTGTTCTCCAACATTCCTCTCTTCCTCTCAGTCCATTTCCCCTAAATACTGACCCTAAAGACAGTTTTGTGTCTTTGTCCCGCTGTCTTTATAAAGAAAATCTTCTCCTCCTCTATCAGTCTGCTCTGTGTGTATAATAGATAAAATTAAACAGACTTAAATTAATCTGTTTGTTACATAAATTCAAGTTTATTTGTATAGCGCTTTGAACAATTGACATTGTCTCAAAGCAGCTTTACAGAAAATAAATATAGAACAAAAGATTTATATAAAAATTAATATAATACAAAAATTCCTGATTAATATTAGATATATTTAAATTTGTTTGTATTTATCCCAATGAACAAGTCTGAGGTGACTCAGGTGACTGTGGGGAGGAAAAACTCCATTAGATGGTAAAGGAAGGAACCTCTCAAGGTTCTCCAGGAAACTCCAGAGTCCAGTTAGACTCTGGAGCTGGTAGATCTCTAGATGCCTGAGGATCCTCACAGAGTCGGCCTCATCTCAGTGGAGGTCCAAACACAGAAGACAATCTGAGCTGGTACAATTTCTGGATGACTCGGGATGGGTAAAAAGAGAGAAGCAGTGGAGAGGAATTAACGTATCTGCTGTTCATAATATTAACAAGCACTAGATGATAATGTGCATTTGGTCTGATGTAATAGAGCACAATATTATGGGATGTATTATGTGTATGTCTGACTAAAGAGATGAGTATTATATTTTATTAGATTATATTTTAATCTACATTTAAACTGTGAAAGTGTGTCTGAGCCCCGAACAATATCAGGAAGACTATTATAGAGTTTGGGAGCTAAATAAGAAAACGCTCTACCACCTTTAGTAGACTTAGATATTCTGGGAACTACCAGAAGTCCTGAGTTTTGTGATCTCAGAGAGCGTGAAGGATTGTAACGTGTTAAGCCACGTTCACACTGCAAGTCTTAATGCTCAATTCGGATATTTTGCTCAGATCTGATTTTTTTGTTTGGCTGTTCACATTACCTTTTAAAATGTGGCCTATATCAGATACCAGTGTGAACTGTTTGCTGTTTCAAACTGACCCGCATGCGCAAACGAACAATAACAATGACGTCACACGCAGCACGCCGTTGCGCTAAAAAGTTGGCAAGGTTATGGGGGAAGTATCATCTGGTGCAAGCAAACATATCATGTAATGCTATAATGTGATGTATTCAATGCAAACATTATGAGCTGGTTCACGTAACCACTTTATATAACACTCTTAACACACACGTTACCAGTCACGTTTGTGTCACGTTTTCGCCGGCGCAAAAAAAAAAAAAAGTTTTCGCCGGCGCATAATTGTGACGAATGTCGATGTAGATTGACGTAAAAGTCGCATCAAATCCGCCTTGGCTGTTCACACTGCGGCCACATTGGAAAAAATCAGATTTGGGTCTGATTCAGGACCACATATGGAAGTGTTTTTTGAGTGTTCACACTACTCCTGAAGAAGTATGACCTGGTCACTTGACCCCAAAAAAATCGGATTTGGGCCACTTTTACCTACAGTGTGAACGTGGCCTTAGAAGACTAGTTAGATACATGGGAGCTAAACCATTAAGAGCTTTGTACGTAAGTAGCAGCAGTTTGTGATCAATTCTAAACTTAACAGGTAGCCAGTGTAGAGATGATAAAATTGGGGTTATATGGTTATACTTTCTTGTCCTAGTGAGAACTCTGGCAGCTGCATTTTAGTTATTTCATCTGGTTTTGATGAGATATATAACTGTGTATCATCACCATAACAGTGGAAACTAATCCCATGTCTTCTAATAATGTTCCCTAATGGAAGCATGTATATCGAGAAAAGCAGAGGACCTAAAACTGATCCTTGAGGGACCCCATAATTAACTGGTAATAAACTGGAGGATTCAGCATTTAATTCTACAAAATGGTATCGATCAGACAGGTAGGATCTAAACCAACTTAAAGCCTGTCCATGAATACCTGTGTAATTTTGTAAGCGATCTAGGAGAATGTTGTGATCTATAGTGTCGAATGCAGCACTAAGGTCAAGTAGAACTAATAGTGACATACAGTCTTTGTCCGAAGCTAAGAACAAGTCATTTGTAACTTTAACAAGTGCAGTTTCTGTGCTATGATGGGACCTGAAACCTGACTGAAACTCTTCACGGATATTGTTCTCCTGTAAGAAGGAGCTCAGTTGAACAGACACAACCTTTTCTAGTATTTTAGACATAAACAGAAGATGTGAAATAGGTCTGTAATTTGATAGTTCATTAGGATCTAAATTCTGTTTCTTAATGAGTGGCCTAATAACTGCCAACTTGAAGGATTTAGGGACGTAACCTAAAGATAACGAGGAGTTAATAATATTAAGAAGCGGCTCACCAGCTTTATGTAACACTTCGTTCAGTAATTTAGTGTGAATGGGGTCTAGTGAACAAGTTGTTGGTTTAGCTGTAGTAATAAGTTTATCTAACTCGTCCTGTCCTGTACTTGTAAAGCACTGTAGTTGTGAGTGTAGAGCTTTAGGTGACACTGGGTCACGAGGTGCTCTCATATGTTGAACATCAACTATTTTATTCCTGATACTTTTAATTTTATCAGTGAAGAATCTCATAAAGTCCTGACTACTGAACTGTGATGGAATAATAGTGTGTTCAGATCTCTGGGTTAGTGTTAATCTAGTCACTGTGTTAAATAAAAACCTGGGATTGTTCTGGTTATTTTCTATGAGTTTGCTCAGGTGCTCAGAGCCCTAGCAGCTTTTAGAACCTGCACTGGGACTTAAACCAGTGGTAAGTCGTGGCCTAATGGTTAGAGAGTCTGACTCCTAACCCTAAGGTTGTGGGTTCGAGTCTCGGGCCAACCACGACTGAGGTGCCCTTGAGCAAAGCACCGAAC